>NC_092729.1:77141374-77441374 GCF_047496885.1 Scyliorhinus torazame | reverse complement strand
TTTAACCTGGGGTCAACCCATCTCTGGATCTGTAAAGATTTAATCACCTGCTCATGGTCGCATTCCATGCATTGTTTGGCATCTTTGAATTTGTCTATATATGTGTTTCTGGAACATAACTCTTCATTCACCTGAGGAAGGAGCAGCGCTCTGAAAGCTAGTGACATCAAAACAAACCTGTTGGACTTGAACCTGGTGTTGTAAGACTTCTTACTGCACATAAACACTGTTTACTGTAGAGCACCGTTTATATTGAATCTGTTTCCAGCAGTATACTGTTTACATAAACACTGTTTACTGTAGAGCACCGTTTATATAGAATCTGTTTCCAGCAGTATACTGTTTACATAAACACTGTTTACTGTAGGGCACCGTTTATATAGAATCTGTTTCCAGCAATATACTGTTTACATAAACACTGTTTACTGTAGAGCACCGTTTATATAGAATCTGTTTCCAGCAGTATACTGTTTACATAAACACTGTTTACTGTAGTGCATCGTTTACATTGAAACTGTTTCCACCAGTTTACCATTTACATAAATACTGTTTACTGTAGGGCACCGTTTATATTGAATCTGTTTCCAGCAGTATACTGTTCACATAAAAACAGTTTACTGTAGTGCGCCGTTTATATTGAATCTGTTTCCACCAGTTTACCATTTACATAAATACTGTTTACTGTAGAGCACCGTTAAATAGAATCTGTTTCCAGCAGTATACTGTTTACATAAACACTGTTTACTGTAGGGCACCATTTATATTAAATCTGTTTCCAGCAATGTACTGTTTACATAAATACTGTTTACTGTAGGGCACCGTTTATATAGAATCTGTTTCCAGCAGTATACTGTTTACATAAACACTGTTTACTGTAGTGCATCGTTTACATTGAAACTGTTTCCACCAGTTTACCATTTACATAAATACTGTTTACTGTAGGGCACCGTTTATATTGAATCTGTTTCCAGCAGTACACTGTTCACATAAAAACAGTTTACTGTAGTGCGCCGTTTATATTGAATCTGTTTCCACCAGTTTACCATTTACATAAATACTGTTTACTGTAGAGCACCGTTAAATAGAATCTGTTTCCAGCAGTATACTGTTTACATAAACACTGTTTACTGTAGGGCACCATTTATATTAAATCTGTTTCCAGCAATGTACTGTTTACATAAATACTGTTTACTGTAGGGCACCGTTTATATAGAATCTGTTTCCAGCAATATACTGTTTACATAAATACTGTTTACTGTAGCGCACCGTTTATATAGAATCTGTTTCCAACAGTATACTGTTTACATAAACACTGTTTACTGTAGAGCACCGTTTATGTCCAATCTGTTTCCAGCAGTTTACCATTTACATAAATACTGTTTACTGTAGAGCACCGTTTATACAGAATCTGTTTCCAGCACTATACTGTTTAGATAAACACTGTTGACTGTAGAGCACCGTTTATATAGAATCTGTTTCCAGCAGTATACTGTTTACTTAAACACTGTTTACCGTAGAGCACCGTTTATATAGAATCTGTTTCCAGCAGTATACCATTTACATAAATACTGTTTACTGTAGAGCACCGTTTAAAAATAATCTGTTTCCAGCAGTATACCGTTTACATAAACTCTGTATACTGTAGGGCGCCATTTATATAGAATCTGTTTCCAGCAGTGTACCGTTTACATAAACGTTGTTTACTGTAGGGCATCGTTTATATAGAATCAGTTTCCAGCAGTATACTGATTACATAAACACTGTTTAATGTAGGGCACCATTTATATAGAATCTGTTTCCAGCAGTGTACAGATTCTATATAAACGGTGCCCTACAGTAAACAGTGTTTATGTAAACGGTAAACTGCTGGAAACAGATTCTATATAAAAGGTGCCCTACAGTAAACAATGATTATGTAAACAGTATACTGCTGGAAACAGATTCCATATACACGGTGCTCTACAGCCAACAGTGTTTATGTAACCAGTATGCTGCTGGAAACAGATTCTGTATAAACGGTGCTCTACAGTAAACAGTATTCATGTATATGGTAAACTGCTGGAAACAGATTCTCTCTAAACGGTGCCCTACAGTAAATAGTGTTTATGTAAACTGTATACTACTGGAAACAGATTCTATATAAACGATGCCCTACAGTAAACAGTGTTTATGTAAACGGTATACTGCTGGAAACAGATTCTATGTCAACGGTGCTCTACAGTAAACAGTGTATATGTACACAGTATACTGCTATAAACAGCTTCTGTATAAACGGTGCCCTTCAGTAAACAGTGTTTATGGAAACAATATACTGCTGGAAACAGATTCTATATAAACGATGCTCTACAGTAAACACTGTTTATGTAAACGGTATACTGCTGGAAACAGATTATATATCAACGGTGCTGTACAGTAATCAGCGTTTATGTTCACAGTGTACTGCTGAAAACAGATTCTGTACAAACGGTGCCCTACGGTAAACAGTGTTTATGTGAACAATATACTGCTCGAAACAGATTCTATATAAACGGAGCCCTATAGTAAACAGTGTTTATGTAAACGGTATACTGCTGTAAACAGATTCTATATAAACGGTGCCCTACAGTAAACAGTGTTTATGTAAACAGTATACTGCTGGAAACAGATTCTATATAAACGGTGCTCTACAGTAAACAGTGTTTATGTACACAGTATACTGCTGAAAACAGATTATATATAAACGGTGCCCTACAGTAAACAGTGTTTATGTTATCAATATACTGCTGGAAACAGAGTCTATATAAACGGTGCCCTACAGTAAACAGTGTTTATGTAAACAGTATACTGCTGGAAACAGATTGTATACAAACGGTGCCCTACAGTAAACAGTGTTTAAATAAACAGGAGACTGCTGGAAATAGATTCTATATAAACGGTGCCCTACAGTAAACACTGTTTATGTAAACAGTATACTGCTGGAAACTGATTCTATATAATCGGTGCCCTACAGTAAACAGTGTTTATGTAAACAGTATACAGCTGGAAACAGATTCTATATAAACGATGCCCTCCAGTAAACAACGTTTATGTAAACGGTACACTGCTGGAAACAGATTCTATATAAATAGTGCCCTACAGTATACAGTGTTTATGTAAACGGTATACTGCTGGAAACAGATTCTATATAAACGGTGCCCTACATTAAACAGTGTTTTTGTAACCAGTATACTGCTGGAAACTGATTCTATATAAACGGTGCCCTACAGTAAACAGTGTTTATGTAACCAGTATACTGCTGGAAACTGATTATATATAAACGGTGCCCTACATTAAACAGTGTTTATGTAAACAGTATACTGCTGGAAACTGATTCTATATAAACGGTGCTCTACAGTAAACAGTATTTATGTAAAAGGTATACTGCTGGAATCAGATTCTATATAAACGGTGCTCTACAGTAAACAGTATTTATGTAAATGGTATACTGAAGTAAACAGCTTCTATATAAACGGCGCTCTACGGTAAACAGTGTTTATGTAAACAGTATGCTGCTGGAAACAGATTCTATATAAACGGAGCCCTATAGTAAACAGTGTTTATGTAAACGGTATACTGCTGTAAACAGATTCTATATAAACGGTGCCCTACAGTAAACAGTGTTTATGTAACCAGTATACTGCTGGAAACTGATTATATATAAACGGTGCCCTACATTAAACAGTGTTTATGTAAACAGTATACTGCTGGAAACTGATTCTATATAAACGGTGCTCTACAGTAAACAGTATTTATGTAAAAGGTATACTGCTGGAATCAGATTCTATATAAACGGTGCTCTACAGTAAACAGTATTTATGTAAATGGTATACTGATGTAAACAGCTTCTATATAAACGGCGCTCTACGGTAAACAGTGTTTATGTAAACAGTATGCTGCTGGAAACAGATTCTTTTTAAACGGTGCTCTACAGTAAACAGGGTGTATCTAAACAGTATACTGCTGGAAACAGATTCTATATAAACGGTGCCCTACAGTAAACAGTGTTTATGTAAACAGTATACTCCAGGAAATAGATTCTATATAAACGGTGCCCTGCAGTAAACAATGTTTATGTAAACGGCATACTGCTGGAAACCGATTCTATATAAGCGCTGCTCTACAGTAAACAGTGTTTATGTAACCAGTACACTGATGTAAACAGAGTCTATATAAACGGTGCCCTACAGTAAACAGTGTTTATGTAAACAGTATACTGCTGGAAACAGATTATATACAAACGGTGCCCTACAGTAAACAGTGTTTATATAAACAGGAGACTGCTGGAAATAGATTCTATATAAACGGTGCCCTACAGTAAACACTGTTTATGTAAACAGTATACTGCTGGAAACTGATTCTATATAATCGGTGCCCTACAGTAAACAGTGTTTATGTAAACAGTATACAGCTGGAAACAGATTCTATATAAACGATGCCCTACAGTAAACAACGTTTATGTAAACGGTACACTGCTGGAAACAGATTCTATATAAATAGTGCCCTCCAGTATACAGTGTTTATGTAAACGGCATACTGCTGGAAATAGATTCTATATAAACGGTGCCCTTCATTAAACAGTGTTTTTGTAACCAGTATACTGCTGGAAACTGATTCTATATAAACGGTGCCCTACAGTAAACAGTGTTTATGTAACCAGTATACTGCTGGAAACTGATTATATATAAACGGTGCCCTACATTAAACAGTGTTTATGTAAACAGTATACTGCTGGAAACTGATTCTATATAAACGGTGCACTACAGTAAACAGTATTTATGTAAAAAGTATACTGCTGGAAACAGATTCTATATAAACGGTGCTCTACAGTAAACAGTATTCATGTAAATGGTATACTGATGTAAACAGCTTCTATATAAACGGCGCTCTACGGTAAACAGTGTTTATGTAAACAGTATGCTGCTGGAAACAGATTCTTTTTAAACGGTGCTCTACAGTAAACAGGGTGTATCTAAACAGTATACTGCTGGAAACAGATTCTATATAAACGGTGCCCTACAGTAAACAGTGTTTATGTAAACAGTATACTCCAGGAAATAGATTCTATATAAACGGTGCCCTGCAGTAAACAATGTTTATGTAAACGGCATACTGCTGGAAACCGATTCTATATAAGCGCTGCTCTACAGTAAACAGTGTTTATGTAACCAGTACACTGATGTAAACAGAGTCTATATAAACGGTGCCCTACAGTAAACAGTGTTTATGTAAACAGTATACTGCTGGAAACAGATTATATACAAACGGTGCCCTACAGTAAACAGTGTTTATATAAACAGGAGACTGCTGGAAATAGATTCTATATAAACGGTGCCCTACAGTAAACAGTGTTTATGTAAACAGTATACTGCTGGAAACAGATTCTATATAAACGGTGCCCTACAGTAAACAGTGTTTATGTAAACAGTATAATGCTGGAAACTGATTCTATATAAACGGTGCCCTATAGCAAACAGTGTTTATGTAAACAGTATACTGCTGGAAACATATTCTATATAAACGGTGCCTATTGTAAACAGTGTTTATGTAAACAGTATACTGCTGGAAACTGATTATATATAAACGGTGCCCTACAGCAAACAGTGTTTCTGTCAACCGTATACTGCTGGAAACATGATTCTATGTAAACGGTGCCCTACAATAAACAATGTTTATGTAAACAGTATACTGCTGGAAGCAGATTGTATATAAACGGTGCCCTACAGTAAATAGTGTTTATGTAAACTGTATACTGCTGGAAACAGATTCTATATAAACGATGCCCTACAGTAAACAGTGTTTATGTACACAGTATACTGCTGAAAACAGATACTGTATAAACGGTGCCCTACAGTAAACAGTGTTTATGTAAACAGTATACTGCTGGAAACAGATTCTATATAAACGGTGCTCTACAGTAAACAGTGTTTATGTTATCAATATACTGCTGGAAACAGATTCTATATAAACGGTGCCCTACAGTAAACAGTGTTTATGTAAACGCTTATACATATGCAGTATGTTTATGCATACTGCTGGAAACCGATTCTATATTAGCGGTGCCCTACAGTAAACACTGTTTATGTAAACAGTTTACTGCTGGAAACATATTCTGTATAAACAGTGCTCTACAGTAAACAGTGTTTATGTAAACAGTATACTGCTGGAAACTGATTCTATATAAACGGTGCCTATTGTAAACAGTGTTTATGTAAACCGTATAATGCTGGAAACTGATTCTATATAAACGGTGCCCTACAGCAAACAGTGTTTCTGTCAACGGTATACTGCTGGAAACAGATTCTATGTAAACGGTGCCCTACAATAAACAATGTTTATGTAAACAGTATACTGCTGGAAACAGATTCTATATAAACGGTGCCCTACAGTAAATAGTGTTTATGTACACAGTATACTGCTGAAAACAGATTACATATCAACGGTGCCCTACAGTAAACAGTGTTTATGTTATCAATATACTGCTGGAAACAGATTCTATATAAACGGTGCCCTACAGTAAACAGTGTTTATGTAAACGGTATACCGATGTAAACAGAGTCTATATAAACGGTGCCCTACAGTAAACACTGTTTATGTAAACAGTATACTGCTGGAAACTGATTCTATATAATCGGTGCCCTACAGTAAACAGTGTTTATGTAAACGGTATACTGCTGGAAACAGATTCTATATAATCGGTGCCCTACATTAAACTGTGTTTTTGTAACCAGTATACTGCTGGAAACTGATTCTATATAAACGGTGCCCTACAGTAAACATTGTTTATGTAACCAGTATACTGCTGGAAACTGATTATATATACACGGTGCCCTACATTAAACAGTGTTTATGTAAACAGTATCCTGCTGCAAACTGATTCTATATAAACGGTGCTCTACAGTAAACAGTATTTATGTAAAAAGTATACTGCTGGAAACAGATTCTATATAAACGGTGCTCTACAGTAAACAATATTTATGTAAATGGTATACTGATGGAAACAGATTCTATATAAACGGCGCTCTACGGTAAACAGTGTTTATGTAAACAGTATGCTGCTGGAAACAGATTCTTTTTAAACGGTGCTCTACAGTAAACAGGGTGTATCTAAACAGTATACTGCTGGAAACAGATTCTATATAAACGGTGCCCTACAGTAAACAGTGTTTATGTAAACGGCATACTGCTGGAAACAGATTCTATATAAACGATGCCCTACAGTAAACAACGTTTATGTAAACGGTACACTGCTGGAAACAGATTCTATATAAATAGTGCCCTACAGTATACAGTGTTTTTGGAAACGGTATACTGCTGGAAATAGATTCTATATAAACGGTGCCCTACATTAAACAGTGTTTTTGTAACCAGTACACTGCTGGAAACTGATTCTATATCAACGGTGCCCTACAGTAAACAGTGTTTATGTACACAGTATACTGCTGAAAACAGATACTGTATAAACGGTGCCCTACAGTAAACAGTGTTTATGTAAACAGTATACTGCTGGAAACTGATTCTATATAAACGGTGCCCTACAGTAAACAGTGTTTATGTACACAGTATACTGCTGAAAACAGATACTGTATAAACGGTGCCCTACAGTAAACAGTGTTTATTTAAACAGTATACTGCTGGAAACAGATTCTATATAAACGGTGCCCTACAGTAAACACTGTTTATGTAAACAGTTTACTGCTGGAAACATATTCTGTATAAACAGTGCTCTACAGTAAACAGTGTTTATATAAACAGTATACTGCTGGAAACTGATTCTATTTCAACGGTGCCTACAGTAAACAGTGTTTATGTAAACAGTATACTGCTGGAAACTGATTCTATATAAACGGTGCCTATTGTAAACAGTGTTTATGTAAACCGTATAATGCTGGAAACTGATTCTCTTTAAACGGTGCCCTTCAGCAAACAGTGTTTATGTAAACAGTATACTGCTGGAAACAGATTCTATGTAAACGGTGCCTATTGTAAACAGTGTTTATGTAAACAGTATGCTGCTGGAAACTGATTCTATATAAACGGTGCCCTACAGCAAACAGTGTTTCTGTCAACGGTATATTGCTGGAAACAGATTCTATGTAAACGGTGCCCTACAATAAACAATGTTTATGTAAACAGTATACTGCTGCAAACAGATTCTATATAAACGGTGCCCTACAGTAAATAGTGTTTATGTAAACTGTATACTGCTGGAAACAGATTCTATATAAACGATGCCCTACAGTAAACAGTGTTGATGTAAACGGTATACTGCTGGAAACAGATTATTATATCAACGGTGCTCTACAGTAATCAGCGTTTATGTTCACAGTGTACTGCTGAAAACAGATTATGTACAAACGGTGCCCTACAGTAAACAGTGTTTATGTACACAGTATACTGCTGAAAACAGATTACATATCAACGGTGCCCTACAGTAAACAGTGTTTATGTTATCAATATACTGCTGGAAACAGATTCGAGATAAACGGTGCCCTACAGTAAACAGTGTTTATGTAAACGGTATACCGATGTAAACAGAGTCTATATAAACGGTGCCCTACAGTAAACACTGTTTATGTAAACAGTATACTGCTGGAAACGGATTCTATATAATCGGTGCCCTACAGTAAACAGTTTTTATGTAAACAGTATACAGCTGGAAACAGATTCTATATAAACGATGCCCTACAGTAATCAACGTTTATGTCAACGGTACACTGCTGGAAACAGATTCTATATAAATAGTGCCCTACTGTGTACAGTGTTTATGTAAACGGTATACTGCTGGAAACAGATTCTATATAAACGGTGCCCTCCATTAAACAGTGTTTTTGTAACCAGTATACTGCTGGAAACTGATTCTATATAAACGGTGCCCTACAGTAAACATTGTTTATGTAACCAGTATACTGCTGGAAACTGATTATGTATACACGGTGCCCTACATTAAACAGTGTTTATGTAAACAATATACTGCTGGAAACTGATTCTATATAAACGGTGCTCTACAGTAAACAGCATTTATGTAAAAAGTATACTGCTGGAAACAGATTCTATATAAACGGTGCTCTACAGTCAACAATATTTATGTAAATGGTATACAGATGGAAACAGATTCTATATAAACGGCGCTCTACGGTAAACAGTGTTTATGTAAACAGTATGCTGCTGGAAACAGATTATTTTTAAACGGTGCTCTACAGTAAACAGGGTGTATCTAAACAGTATACTGCGGGAAACAGATTCTATATAAACGGTGCCCTACAGTAAACAGTGTTTATGTAAACAGTATACTCCAGGAAACAGATTCTATATAAACGGTGCCCTGCAGTAAACAATGTTTATGTAAACGGCATACTGCTGGTAACCGATTCTATATTAGCGGTGCTCTACAGTAAACAGTGTTTATGTAAGCAGTATACTGCTGTAAACAGAGTCTATATAAACGGTGCCCTACAGTAAACAGTGTTTATGTAAACAGTATACTGCTGGAAACAGATTCTATATAAACGATGCCCTACAGTAAACAGTGTTTATGTACACAGTATACTGCTGAAAACAGATACTGTATAAACGGTGCCCTACAGTAAACAGTGTTTATGTAAACAGTATACTGCTGGAAACAGATTCTATATAAACGGTGCCCTACAGTAAACACTGTTTATGTAAACAGTATACTGCTGGAAACAGATTCTGTATAAACGGTGCTCTACAGTAAACAGTGTATATATAAACAGTATACTGCTGGAAACTGATTCTATATAAACGGTGCCTACAGTAAACAGTGTTTATGTAAACAGTATACTGCTGGAAACAGATTCTATATAAACGGTGCCCTACAGTAAACAGTGTTTGTGTAAACAGTATACTGCTGGAAACAGATTCTATATAAACGGTGCTCTATAGTAAACAGTGTTTATGTACACAGTATGCTGCTGAAAACAGATTATATATCAACGGTGCCCTACAGTAAACAGTGTTTATGTTATCAATATACTGCTGGAAACAGGTTCTATATAAACGGTGCCCTACAGTAAACAGTGTTTATGTAAACGGTATACTGATGTAAACATAGTCTATATAAACGGTGCCCTACAGTAAACAGTTTTTATGTAAACAGTATACTGCTGGAAACAGATTATATACAAACGGTGCCTTACAGTAAACAGTGTTTATATAAACAGTATACTGCTGGAAATAGATTCTCTATAAACGGTGTCCTACAGTAAACACTGTTTTTGTAAACAGTATACTGCTGGAAACTGATTCTATATAATCGGTGCCCTACAGTAAACAGTGTTTATGTAAACAGTATACTGATGGAAACAGATTCTATATAAACGGCGCTCTCCGGTAAACAGTGTTTATGTAAACAGTATGCTGCTGGAAACAGATTCTATATAAACGGTGTCCTACAGTAAACATTGTTTATGTAACCAGTATACTGCTGGAAACTGATTATATATACACGGTGCCCTACATTAAACAGTGTTTATGTAAACAGTATACTGCTGGAAACTGATTCTATACAAACGGTGCTCTACAGTAAACAGTATTTATGTAAAAAGTATACTGCTGGAAACAGATTCTATATAAACGGTGCTCTACAGTAAACAGTATTTATGTATATGGTATACTGATGGAAACAGATTCTATATAAACGGCGCTCTCCGGTAAACAGTGTTTATGTAAACAGTATGCTGCTGGAAACAGATTCTATATCAACGGTGCCCTACAGTAAACAGTGTTTATGTAAACAGTATACTCCAGGAAACAGATTCTATATAAACGGTGCCCTGCAGTATACAATATTTATGTAAACGGCATACTGCTGGAAACCGATTCTATATTAGCGGTGCTCTACAGTAAACAGTGTTTATGTAACCAGTATACTGCTGTAAACAGAGTCTATATAAACGGTGCCCTACAGTAAACAGTGTTTATGTAAACAGTATACTGCTGGAAACAGTTTCAATATAAACGGTGCCCTACAGTAAACAGTGTTTATGTACACAGTATACTGCTGAAAACAGATACTGTATAAACGGTGCCCTACAGTAAACACTGTTTATGTAAACAGTATACTGCTGGAAACAGATTCTATATAAACGGTGCCCTACAATAAACACTGTTTATGTAAACAGTATACTGCTGGAAACATATTCTGTATAAACAGTGCTCTACAGTAAACAGTGTTTATATAAACAGTATACTGCTGGAAACTGATTCTATATAAACGGTGCCTACAGTAAACAGTGTTTATGTAAACAGTATACTGCTGGAAACTGATTCTCTTTAAACGGTGCCCTTCAGCAAACAGTGTTTATGTAAACAGTATACTGCTGGAAACAGATTCTATATAAACGGTGCCTATTGTAAACAGTGTTTATGTAAACAGTATGCTGCTGGAAACTGATTCTATATAAACGGTGCCCTACAGCAAACAGTGTTTCTGTCAACGGTATACTGCTGGAAACAGATTCTATGTAAACGGTGCCCTACAATAAACAATGTTTATGTAAACAGTATACTGCTGGAAACAGATTCTATATAAACGGTGCCCTACAGTAAATAGTGTTTATGTAAACTGTATACAGCTGGAAACAGATTCTATATAAACGATGCCCTACAGTAAACAGTGTTTATGTAAACGGTATACTGCTGGAAACAGATTCTATATCAACGGTGTTCTACAGTAATCAGCGTTTATGTTCACAGTGTACTGCTGAAAACAGATTCTGTACAAACGGTGACCTACGGTAAACAGTGTTTATGTAAACAATATACTGCTCGAAACAGATTCTATATAAACGGTGCCCTATAGTAAACAGTTTTTATGTAAACGGTATACTGCTGTAAACAGATTCTATATAAACGGTGACCTACAGTAAACACTGTTTATGTAAACAGTATACTGCTGGAAACTGATTCTATATAATCGGTGCCCTACAGTAAACAGTGTTTATGGAAACAGTATACAGCTGTAAACAGATTCTATATAAACGATGCCCTACAGTAAACAACGTTTATGTAAACGGTACACTGCTGGAAACAGATTCTATATAAATAGTGCCCTACAGTGTACAGTGTTTATGTAAACGGTATACTGCTGGAAACAGATTCTATATAAACGGTGCCCTACATTAAACAGTTTTTGTAACCAGTATACTGCTGGAAACTGATTCTATATAAAGGGTGCCCTACAGTAAACATTGTTTATGTAACCAGTATACTGCTGGAAACTGATTATATATACACGGTGCCCGACATTAAACAGTGTTTATGTAAACAGTATACTGCTGGAAACTGATTCTATATAAACGGTGCTCTACAGTAAACAGTATTTATGTAAAAATTATACTGCTGGAAACAGATTCTATATAAACGGTGCTCTACAGTAAACAGTATTTATGTATATGGTATACTGATGGAAACAGATTCTATATAAACGGCGCCCCGCGGTAAACAGTGTTTATGTAAACAGTATGCTGCTGGAAACAGATTATTTTTAAACGGTGCTCTACAGTAAACAGGGTGTATCTAAACAGTATACTGCTGGAAACAGATTCTATATAAACGGTGCCCTACAGTAAACAGTGTTTATGTAAACAGTATACTCCAGGAAACAGATTCTATATAAACGGTGCCCTGCAGTAAACAATGTTTATGTAAACGGCATTCTGCTGAAAACAGATTATATATCAACGGTGCCCTGCAGTAAACAGTGTTTATGTTACCAATATACTGCTGGAAACAGATTCTTTATAAACGGTGCCCTACAGTAAACAGTGTTTATGTAAACGGTATACTGATGTAAACAGAGTCTATATAAACGGTGCCCTACAGTAAACAGTTTTTATGTAAACAGTATACTGCTGTAAACAGATTATATACAAACGGTGCCTTACAGTAAACAGTGTTTATATAAACAGTATACTGCTGGAAATAGATTCTATATAAACGGTGCCCTACAGTAAACACTGTTTATGTAAACAGTATACTGCTGGAAACTGATTCTATATAATCGGTGCCCTACAGTAAACAGTGTTTATGTAAACAGTATACTGCTGGAAACTGATTCTAAATAAACAATGCCCTACAGTAAACATCGTTTATGTAAACGGTACACTGCTGGAAACAGATTCAATATAAATAGTGCCCTACAGTATACAGTGTTTATGTAAACGGTATACTGCTGGAAACAGATTCTATATAAACGGTGCCCTACATTAAACAGTGTTTTTGTAACCAGTATACTGCTGGAAACTGATTCTATCTCAACGGTGCCCTACAGTAAACAGTGTTTATGTAACCAGTGTACTGCTGGAAACTGATTATATATAAACGGTTCCCTACATTAAACAGTGTTTATGTAAACAGTATACTGCTGGAAACTGATTCTATATAAACGGTGCTCTGCAGTAAACAGTATTTATGTAAACGGTACACTGCTGGAAACAGATTCTATATAAACGGTGCTCTACAGTAAACAGTATTTATGTAAATGGTATACTGATGGAAACATATTCTATATAAACGGCGCTCTACGGT
Source organism: Scyliorhinus torazame (assembly GCF_047496885.1). Taxonomy (NCBI): domain Eukaryota; kingdom Metazoa; phylum Chordata; class Chondrichthyes; order Carcharhiniformes; family Scyliorhinidae; genus Scyliorhinus; species Scyliorhinus torazame. Next base: position 77,427,808 of record NC_092729.1, on the reverse strand, counting down.
GTACAGTGTTTATGTAAACAGTATACTGCTGGAAACAGATTATTTTTAAACGGTGCTCGACAGTAAACAGTGTGTATCTAAACAGTATACTGCTGGAAACCGATTCTATATAAGCGGTGCTCTACAGTAAACAGTGTTTATGTAACCAGTATACTGCTGTAAACAGAGTCTATATAAACGGTGCCCTACAGTAAACAGTGTTTATGTAAACGGTATACTGCTGGAAACAGATTCTATATAAACGGTGCCCTACAGTAAACAGTGTTTATGTAAACAGTATACTGCTGTAAACAGAGTCTATGTAAACGGTGCCCTACAGTAAACAGTGTTTATGTAAACAGTATACAGCTGGTAACAGATTCGATATAGTCGGTGTTATACAGTAAACAGTGTTTATGTACACAGTATACTGCTGAAAACAGATACTGTATAGACGGTGCCCTACAGTAAACAGTGTTTATGTAAACAATATCCTGCTGGAAACAGATTCTATATAAACGGTGCCCTACAGTAAACAGTGTTTATGTAAACTGTATACTATTGTAAACAGAGTCTATTTAAACGGTGCCCTACAGTAAACTGTGTTTATGTAAACAGTAGCTGCTGGAAACAGATTCTATATAAACGGTGACCTACAGTAAACACTGTTTATGTAAACAGTATACTGCTGGAAACAGATTCTGTATAAACGGGGCTCGACAGTAAACAGTGTTTATATAAACAGTATACTGCTGGAAACTGATTCTATATGAACGGTGCCTACAGTAAACAGTGTTTATGTAAACAGTATGCTGCTGGAAACTGATTCTATATAAACGGTGCCCTATAGCAAACAGTGTTTATGTAAACAGTATACTGCTGGAAACAGGATCTATATAAACGATGCCCTAAAGTAAACAACGTTTATGTAAACGGTACACTGCTGGAAACAGATTCTATATAAACGGTGCCCTACATTAAAAATTGTTTATGTAACCAGTATACTGCTGGAAACTGATTCTCTATAAACGGTGCCTACAGTAAACAGTGTTTATGTAAACAGTATACTGCTGGAAACAGATTCTATATAAACAATGCCGTACAGTAAACAACGTTTATGTAAACAGTACACTGCTGGAAACAGATTCTAGATAAACGGTGCCCTACATTAAACAGTGTTTATGTAACCGGTATACTGCTGGAAACTGATTCTACACAATCGGTGCCCTACAGTAAACAGTGTTTATATAATCAGTATACTGCTGGAAATAGATTATATATAAACGGTGCCCTACAGTAAACACTGTTTATGTAAACAGTATACTGCTGGAAACAGATTCTATATAAACGGTGCCCTACAGTAAACAGTGTTTATGTAAACAGTATACTGCTGGAAACAGATTCTATATAAACAATGCCCTACAGTAAACAACGTTTATGTAAGCGGTACACTGCTGGAAACAGATTCTATATAAACGGTGTCCTACAGTAAACATTGTTTATGTAACCAGTATACTGCTGGAAACTGATTAAATATACACGGTGCCCTACATTAAACAGTGTTTATGTAAACAGTATACTGCTGGAAACTGATTCTATACAAACGGTGCTCTACAGTAAACAGTATTTATGTAAAAAGTATACTGCTGGAAACAGATTCTATATAAACGGTGCTCTACAGTAAACAGTATTTATGTATATGGTATACTGATGGAAACAGATTCTATATAAACGGCGCTCTCCGGTAAACAGTGTTTATGTAAACAGTATGCTGCTGGAAACAGATTCTATATCAACGGTGCCCTACAGTAAACAGTGTTTATGTAAACAGTATACTCCAGGAAACAGATTCTATATAAACGGTGCCCTGCAGTATACAATATTTATGTAAACGGCATACTGCTGGAAACCGATTCTATATTAGCGGTGCTCTACAGTAAACAGTGTTTATGTAACCAGTATACTGCTGTAAACAGAGTCTATATAAACGGTGCCCTACAGTAAACAGTGTTTATGTAAACAGTATACTGCTGGAAACAGTTTCAATATAAACGGTGCCCTACAGTAAACAGTGTTTATGTACACAGTATACTGCTGAAAACAGATACTGTATAAACGGTGCCCAACAGTAAACACTGTTTATGTAAACAGTATACCGCTGGAAACAGATTCTATATAAACGGTGCCCTACAGTAAACACTGTTTATGTAAACAGTATACTGCTGGAAACATATTCTGTATAAACAGTGCTCTACAGTAAACAGTGTTTATATAAACAGTATACTGCTGGAAACTGATTCTATATAAACGGTGCCTACAGTAAACAGTGTTTATGTAAACAGTATACTGCTGGAAACTGATTCTATATAAACGGTGCCTATTGTAAACAGTGTTTATGTAAACAGTATAATGCTGGAAACTGATTCTCTTTAAACGGTGCCCTTCAGCAAACAGTGTTTATGTAAACAGTATACTGCTGGAAACAGATTCTATATAAACGGTGCCTATTGTAAACAGTGTTTATGTAAACAGTATGCTGCTGGAAACTGATTCTATATAAACGGTGCCCTACAGCAAACAGTGTTTCTGTCAACGGTATACTGCTGGAAACAGATTCTATGTAAACGGTGCCCTACAATAAACAATGTTTATGTAAACAGTATACTGCTGGAAACAGATTCTATATAAACGGTGCCCTACAGTAAATAGTGTTTATGTAAACTGTATACAGCTGGAAACAGATTCTATATAAACGATGCCCTACAGTAAACAGTGTTTATGTAAACGGTATACTGCTGGAAACAGATTCTATATCAACGGTGTTCTACAGTAATCAGCGTTTATGTTCACAGTGTACTGCTGAAAACAGATTCTGTGCAAACGGTGACCTACGGTAAACAGTGTTTATGTAAACAATATACTGCTCGAAACAGATTCTATATAAACGGTGCCCTATAGTAAACAGTTTTTATGTAAACGGTATACTGCTGTAAACAGATTCTATATAAACGGTGACCTACAGTAAACACTGTTTATGTAAACAGTATACTGCTGGAAACTGATTCTATATAATCGGTGCCCTACAGTAAACAGTGTTTATGGAAACAGTATACAGCTGTAAACAGATTCTATATAAACGATGCCCTACAGTAAACAACGTTTATGTAAACGGTACACTGCTGGAAACAGATTCTATATAAATAGTGCCCTACAGTATACAGTGTTTATGTAAACGGTATACTGCTGGAAACAGATTCTATATAAACGGTGCCCTACATTAAACAGTTTTTGTAACCAGTATACTGCTGGAAACTGATTCTATATAAACGGTGCCCTACAGTAAACATTGTTTATGTAACCAGTATTACTGCTGGAAACTGATTATATATACACGGTGCCCGACATTAAACAGTGTTTATGTAAACAGTATACTGCTGGAAACTGATTCTATATAAACGGTGCTCTACAGTAAACAGTATTTATGTAAAAAGTATACTGCTGGAAACAGATTCTATATAAACGGTGCTCTACAGTAAACAGTATTTATGTATATGGTATACTGATGGAAACAGATTCTATATAAACGGCGCCCCGTGGTAAACAGTGTTTATGTAAACAGTATGCTGCTGGAAACAGATTATTTTTAAACGGTGCTCTACAGTAAACAGGGTGTATCTAAACAGTATACTGCTGGAAACAGATTCTATATAAACGGTGCCCTACAGTAAACAGTGTTTATGTCAACATTATACTCCAGGAAACAGATTCTATATAAACGGTGCCCTGCAGTAAACAATGTTTATGTAAACGGCATTCTGCTGAAAACAGATTATATATCAACGGTGCCCTACAGTAAACAGTGTTTATGTTACCAATATACTGCTGGAAACAGATTCTTTATAAACGGTGCCCTACAGTAAACAGTGTTTATGTAAACGGTATACTGATGTAAACAGAGTCTATATAAACGGTGCCCTACAGTAAACAGTTTTTATGTAAACAGTATACTGCTGGAAACAGATTATATACAAACGGTGCCTTACAGTAAACAGTGTTTATATAAACAGTATACTGCTGGAAATAGATTCTATATAAACGGTGCCCTACAGTAAACACTGTTTATGTAAACAGTATACTGCTGGAAACTGATTCTATATAATCGGTGCCCTACAGTAAACAGTGTTTATGTAAACAGTATACTGCTGGAAACTGATTCTAAATAAACAATGCCCTACAGTAAACATCGTTTATGTAAACGGTACACTGCTGGAAACAGATTCAATATAAATAGTGCCCTACAGTATACAGTGTTTACGTAAACGGTATACTGCTGGAAACAGATTCTATATAAACGGTGCCCTACATTAAACAGTGTTTTTGTAACCAGTATACTGCTGGAAACTGATTCTATCTCAACGGTGCCCTACAGTAAACAGTGTTTATGTAACCAGTGTACTGCTGGAAACTGATTACATATAAACGGTTCCCTACATTAAACAGTGTTTATGTAAACAGTATACTGCTGGAAACTGATTCTATATAAACGGTGCTCTGCAGTAAACAGTATTTATGTAAACGGTACACTGCTGGAAACAGATTCTATATAAACGGTGCTCTACAGTAAACAGTATTTATGTAAATGGTATACTGATGGAAACATATTCTATATAAACGGCGCTCTACGGTGTACAGTGTTTATGTAAACAGTATACTGCTGGAAACAGATTATTTTTAAACGGTGCTCGACAGTAAACAGTGTGTATCTAAACAGTATACTGCTGGAAACCGATTCTATATAAGCGGTGCTCTACAGTAAACAGTGTTTATGTAACCAGTATACTGCTGTAAACAGAGTCTATATAAACGGTGCCCTACAGTAAACAGTGTTTATGTAAACGGTATACTGCTGGAAACAGATTCTATATAAACGGTGCCCTACAGTAAACAGTGTTTATGTAAACAGTATACTGCTGTAAACAGAGTCTATGTAAACGGTGCCCTACAGTAAACAGTGTTTATGTAAACAGTATACAGCTGGTAACAGATTCGATATAGTCGGTGCTCTACAGTAAACAGTGTTTATGTACACAGTATACTGCTGAAAACAGATACTGTATAGACGGTGCCCTACAGTAAACAGTGTTTATGTAAACAATATCCTGCTGGAAACAGATTCTATATAAACGGTGCCCTACAGTAAACAGTGTTTATGTAAACTGTATACTATTGTAAACAGAGTCTATTTAAACGGTGCCCTACAGTAAACTGTGTTTATGTAAACAGTAGCTGCTGGAAACAGATTCTATATAAACGGTGACCTACAGTAAACACTGATTATGTAAACAGTATACTGCTGGAAACAGATTCTGTATAAACGGGGCTCGACAGTAAACAGTGTTTATATAAACAGTATACTGCTGGAAACTGATTCTATATGAACGGTGCCTACAGTAAACAGTGTTTATGTAAACAGTATGCTGCTGGAAACTGATTCTATATAAACGGTGCCCTATAGCAAACAGTGTTTATGTAAACAGTATACTGCTGGAAACAGGTTCTATATAAACGATGCCCTACAGTAAACAACGTTTATGTAAACGGTACACTGCTGGAAACAGATTCTATATAAACGGTGCCCTACATTAAAAATTGTTTATGTAACCAGTATACTGCTGGAAACTGATTCTCTATAAACGGTGCCTACAGTAAACAGTGTTTATGTAAACAGTATACTGCTGGAAACAGATTCTATATAAACAATGCCGTACAGTAAACAACGTTTATGTAAACAGTACACTGCTGGAAACAGATTCTAGATAAACGGTGCCCTACATTAAACAGTGTTTATGTAACCGGTATACTGCTGGAAACTGATTCTACACAATCGGTGCCCTACAGTAAACAGTGTTTATATAATCAGTATACTGCTGGAAATAGATTATATATAAACGGTGCCCTACAGTAAACACTGTTTATGTAAACAGTATACTGCTGGAAACAGATTCTATATAAACGTTGCCCTACAGTAAACAGTGTTTATGTAAACAGTATACTGCTGGAAACAGATTCTATATAAACAATGCCCTACAGTAAACAACGTTTATGTAAGCGGTACACTGCTGGAAACAGATTCGATATAAATGGTGCCCTACAGTATACCGTATTTATGTAAACGGTATACTGCTGGAAACAGATTCTATATAAATGGTGCCCTACATTAAACAGTGTTTATGTAACCAGTATACTGCTGGAAACTGATTCTATATAAACTGTGCCCTGCAGTAAACAGTGTTTATGTAACCAGTATGCTGCTGGAAACTGATTATATATAAACGGTGCCCTACGGTAAACAGTGTTTATGTAAACAGTATACTGCTGGAAACTGATTCTATATAAACGGTGCTCTACAGTAAACAGCATTTATGTAACCGGTATACTGCTGGAAACTGATTCTATATAAACGGTGCCCTACAGTAAACAGTGTTTATGTCAACAGTATACTGTTGGAAACAGAATCTATACAATCGGTGCCCTACAGTAAACAGTGTTTATATAAATAGTATACTGCTGGAAATAGATTCTATATAAACAGTGCCCTACAGTAAACACTGTTTATGTAAACAGTATACTGCTGGAAACTGATTCTATATAAACGGTGCCCTACAGTAAACAGTGTTTATGTAAACAGTATACTGCTGGAAACAGATTCTATATAAACGATGCCCTACAGTAAAAAACGTTTATGTAAGCGGTACACTGCTGGAAACAGATTCTATATAAATTGTGCCCGACAGTATACAGTATTTATGTAAACGGTATACTGCTGGAAACGGATTCTATATAAACGGTGCCCTACATTAAACAGTGTTTATGTAACCAGTATACTGCTGGAAACTGATTCTATATAAACTGTGCCCTACTGTAAACAGTGTTTATGTAACCAGTATACTGCTGGAAACTGATTATATATAAACGGTGCCCTACGGTAAACAGTGTTTATGTAAATATTTTACTGCTGGAAACAGATTCTATATAAACGGTGCTCTACAGTAAACAGTATTTATGTAAATGGTATACTGCTGGAAACAGATTCTAAAGAAACCTAGCTCTACGGTAAACAGCGTTTATGTAAACAGTATAATGCGGGAAACAGATACTTTTTAAACGGTGCTCTACAGTAAACAGTGTTTATCTAAACAGTATACTGCTGGAAACTGATTATATATAAACGGTGCCCTACAGAAAACAGTGTTTATGTAAACAGTATACTGCTGGAAACTGATTCTCTATAAACGGTGCTCTACAGTAAACAGTATTTATGTAAACGGTATACTGCTGGAAACAGATTCTATATAAACGCTGCTCTACAGTAAACAATATTTATGTAAATGGTATACTGCTGGAAACAGATTCTATATAAACGGCGCTCTATGTCAAACAGTGTTTATGTAAACAGTATACTGCTGGAAACAGATACTTTTTAAACGGAGCTCTGCAGTAAACAGTGTTTATCTAAACAGTATACTGCTGGAAACAGATTCTATATAAACGGTGCCCTACAGTAAACAGTGTTTATGTAAACAGTATACTCCTGGAAACACATTCTATATAAACGGTGCCCTGCAGTAAACAGTGTTTATGTAAACGGCATACTGCTGGAAACCGATTCTATATAAACAGTGCTCTACAGTAAACAGTGTTTATGTAACCAGTATACTGCTGTAAACAGAGTCTATATAAACGGTGCCCTACAGTAAACTGTGTTTATGTAAACAGTATACTGCTGGAAACAGATTCTATATAAACGGTGCCCTACAGTAAACAGTGTTTATGTAAACAGTATACTACTGTAAACAGAGTATATATAAACGGTGCTCTACAGTAAACACTGTTTATGTACACAGTATACTGCTGGAAACTGATTCTCTATAAACGGTGCTCTACAGTAAACAGTATTTATGTAAACGGTATACTGCTGGAAACAGATTCTATATAAACGGTGCTCTACAGTAAACAGTAGTTATGTAAATGGTATACTGCTGGAAACAGATTTTATATAAACGCCGCTCTACGGTAAACAAATTTATGTCAACAGTATACTGCTGGAAACAGATACTTTTTAAACGGTGCTCTACAGTAAACAGTGTTTATCTAAACAGTAGACAGCTGGAAACAGATTCTATATAAACGGTGCCCTACAGTAAACAGTGTTTATGTAAACAGTATACTCCTGGAAACAGATTCTATATAAACGGTGCCCTGCAGTAAACAGTGTTTATGTAAACGGCATACTGCTGGAAACCGATTCTATATAAACGGTGCTCTACAGTAAACAGTGTTTCTGTACACAGTATACTGCTGTAATCAGAGTCTACATAAACGGTGCTCTGCAGTAAACAGTGTTTATGTAACCAGTATGCTGCTGTAAACAGAGTCTATATAAACGGTGCCCTACAGAAAACAGTGTTTATGTAAACAGTATACTGCTGGAAACAGATTCTATATTAACGGTGCCCTACAGTAAACAGTGTTTATGTAAACAGTATACTGCTGGAAACAGAGTCTATATAAACGGTGCTCTACAGTAAACACTGTTTATGTACACAGTATACAGCTGGAAACAGATTCTCGATAAATGGTGCCTTACAGTAAACAGTGTTTATGTAAACAGTATACTGCTGTAAACAGTCTATATAAACGGTGCCCTACTGTAAACAGTGTTTTTGTAAACATTATACTGCTACTAACAGATTCGATATAAACGGTGCTCTACAGTAAACAGTGTTTATATAAACAGTATACTGCTGAAAACAGATTCAGTATAAACGGTGCCCTACAGTAAACAGTGTTTATGTAAACAATATACTGCTGGAAACAGATTCTATATAAACGGTGCCAAACAGGAAACAGTATTTATGTAAACGGTATACTGCTGTAAACAGAGTCTATATAAACGATTACCTACAGTAAACAGTGTTTATGTAAACATTATACTGCTGGAAACAGATTCTACATGAACGGTACCCGACAGTAAACAGTGTTTATATAAACAGTATACTGCTGGAAACTGATTCTATATAAACGGTGCCCGACAGTAAACAATGTTTATATAAACAGTATACTGCTGGAAACTGATCCTATAAAAACGGTGCCTTCAGTAAACAGTGTTTATGTAAGCAGTATACTGCTGGAAACTGATTCTATATAAACAGTGCCTACAGTAAACAGTGTTCATGTAAACAGTATACTGCTGGAAACAGATTCTATATAAACGATGCCCTACAGTAAACAACGTTTATGTAAACAGTATACTGCTGGAAACAGATACTTTTAAAACGGTGCTCTACAGTTAACAGTGTTTACCTAAACAGTATGCTGCTGGAAACAGATTCTATATAAACGGTGCCCGACAGTAAACCGTGTTTATGTAAACAGTATACTTCTGCAAACCGATTATATATAAACGGTGCCCTACAGTAAACAGTGTTTATGTAAACGGTATACTGCTGGAAACAGATTCTCTATAAATGGTGCCCTACAGTATACAGTATTTATGTAAACGGTATACTGCTGGAAACAGATCCTATATAAACGGTGCCCTACATTAAACAGTGTTTATGTAACCAGTATACTGCAGGAAACTGATTCTATATAAACGGTGCCCCAAAGTAAACACTGTTTATGTAACCAGTAAACTGCTTGAAACTGATGATATATAAACGGTGCCCTACAATAAACAGTGAGTATGTAAACAGTATACTGCTGGAAACAGATTCTATATAAAAGGCGCTCTACGGTAAACAGTGTTTATGTAAACAGTATAATGCTGGAAACAGATACTGTATAAACGGTGCTCTACAGTAAACAGTGTTTATATAAACAGTATACTGCTGGAAACTGATTCTATATAAACGGTGCCTACAGTAAACAGTGTTTATGTAACCAGTATACTGCTGGAAACTGATTCTATATAAACAGTGCCTACAGTAAACAGTGTTCATGTAAACAGTATACTGCTGGATACAGATTCTATATAAACGATGCCCTACAGTAAACAACGTTTATGTAAACGGTACACTGCTGGAAACTGATTCTATATAAACGGTGCCCTCCAGTAAACAGTGTTTATGTAACCAGTATACTGCTGGAAACTGATTCTATATAAACGGTGCTCTACAGTAAACAGTATTTATGTAAATGGTATACTGCTGGAAACAGATTCTATATAAACGGTGCTCTACGGTAAACAGTGTTTATGTAAACAGTATACTGCTGGAAACAGATTCTATATAAACGGTGCTTTACAGTAAACAGTGTTTATCTAAACAGTATACTGCTGGAAACAGATTCTATATAAACGTTGCCCTACTGTAAACAGTGTTTATGTAAACGGTATACTGCTGGAAATAGATTCTATATAAACGGTGCCCTACAGTAAACAGTGTTTATGTAAACGATATACTGCTGGAAATAGATTCTATATAAACGGTGCTCTACAGTAGACAGTGTTTATCTAAACAGTATGCTGCTGGAAACAGATTCTATATAAACGGGGCCCTACAGTGAACAGTGTTTATGTAAACAGTATACTTCTGCATACTGATTCTATATAAACGGTGCCCTACAGTAAACAGTGATTATGTAAACGGTATACTGCTGGAAACAGATTCTCTATAAACGGTGCCCTACAGTAAACAGTGTTTATGTAAACGATATACTGCTGGAAATAAATTCTATATAAACGGTGCTCTACAGTAAACAGTGTTTATCTAAACAGTATGCTGCTGGAAACAGATTCTATATAAACGGGGCCCTACAGTAAACAGTGTTTATGTAAACAGTATACTTAGAACATAGAAATAATAGAACATAGAAAATACAGCACAGAACAGGCCCTTCGGCCCACGATGTTGTGCCGAACCTTTGTCCTAGATTAATCATAGATTATCATTGAATCTACAGTGCAGAAGGAGACCATTCGGCCCCCTGAGTCTGCACCAGCTCTTGGAAAGAGCACCCTACCCAAACTGAACACCTCCACCCAACACCAAGGTCAATTTGGACATTAAGGGCAATTTATCATTGGCCAATTCACCTAACCCGCACATCTTTGGACTGTGGGAGGAAACCGGAGCACCCGGAGGAAACCCACGCAGACACGTGGAGGACGTGCAGACTCCGCACAGACAATGACCCAAGCCGAAATCGAACCTGGGACCATGGATCTGTGAAGCAATTGTGCTATCCACAATGCTACCGTGCTGCCCTTAAGAACAAATAAATCTACACTATATCATTTTCCCGTAATCCATGTACCTATCCAACAGCTGCTTGAAGGTCACTAATGTTTCCGACTCAACTACTTCCACAGGCAGTGCATTCCATGCCCCCACTACTCTCTGGGTAAAGAACCTACCTCTGATATCCCTCCTATATCTTCCACCTTTCACCTTAAATTTATGTCCCCTTGTAATGGTGTGTTCCACCTGGGGAAAAAGTCTCTGACTGTCTACTCTATCTATTCCCCTGATCATCTTATAAACCTCTGTCAAGTCGCCCCTCATCCTTCTCCGCTCTAATGAGAAAAGGCCTAGCACCCTCAACCTTTCCTCGTAAGACCTACTCTCCATTCCAGGCAACATCCTGGTAAATCTTCTTTGCACCTTTTCCAGTTCTTCCACATCCTTCCTAAAATGAGGCGACCAGAACTGTACACAGTACTCCAAATGTGGCCTTACCAAAGTTTTGTACAGCTGCATCATCACCTCACGGCTCTTAAATTCAATCCCTCTGTTAATGAACGCGAGCACACCATAGGCCTTCTTCACAGCTCTATCCACTTGAGTGGCTACTTTCAAAGATGTATGAACATAGACCCCAAGGTCTCTCTGCTCCTCCACAATGCCAAGAACTCTACCGTAAACCCTGTATTCCGCATTCAGATTTGTCCTTCCAAAATGGACAACCTCACACTTTTCAGGGTTAAACTTCATCTGCCACTTCTCAGCCCAGCTCTGCATCCTATCTATGTCTCTTTGCAGCCGACAACAGCCCTCCTTACTATCCACAACTCCACCAATCTTCGTATTCACTTCTGCAAACTGATTCTATATAAACGGTGCCCTACAGTAAACAGTGATTATGTAAACGGTATACTGCTGGAAACAGATTCTGTATAAACGGTGCCCTACAGTAAACAGTGTTTATGTAAACAGTATACTGCTGGAAACAGATTCTCTATAAACGGTGCCCTACAGTAAACAGTGTTTATGTAAACAGTATACAGCTGGTAACAGATTCGATATAGTCGGTGCTCTACAGTAAACAGTGTTTATGTACACAGTATATTGCTGAAAACAGATACTGTATAGACGGTGCCCTACAGTAAACAGTGTTTATGTAAACAATATCCTGCTGGAAACAGATTCTATATAAACGGTGCCCTACAGTAAACAGTGTTTATGTAAACTGTATACTATTGTAAACAGAGTCTATTTAAACGGTGCCCTACAGTAAACTGTGTTTATGTAAACAGTAGCTGCTGGAAACAGATTCTATATAAACGGTGACCTACAGTAAACACTGTTTATGTAAACAGTATACTGCTGGAAACAGATTCTGTATAAACGGGGCTCGACAGTAAACAGTGTTTATATAAACAGTATACTGCTGGAAACTGATTCTATATGAACGGTGCCTACAGTAAACAGTGTTTATGTAAACAGTATGCTGCTGGAAACTGATTCTATATAAACGGTGCCCTATAGCAAACAGTGTTTATGTAAACAGTATACTGCTGGAAACAGGTTCTATATAAACGATGCCCTACAGTAAACAACGTTTATGTAAACGGTACACTGCTGGAAACAGATTCCATATAAACGGTGCCCTACATTAAAAATTGTTTATGTAACCAGTATACTGCTGGAAACTGATTCTCTATAAACGGTGCCTACAGTAAACAGTGTTTATGTAAACAGTATACTGCTGGAAACAGATTCTATATAAACAATGCCGTACAGTAAACAACGTTTATGTAAACAGTACACTGCTGGAAACAGATTCTAGATAAACGGTGCCCTACATTAAACAGTGTTTATGTAACCGGTATACTGCTGGATACTGATTCTACACAATCGGTTCCCTACAGTAAACAGTGTTTATATAATCAGTATACTGCTGGAAATAGATTATATATAAACGGTGCCCTACAGTAAACACTGTTTATGTAAACAGTATACTGCTGGAAACAGATTCTATATAAACGGTGCCCTACAGTAAACAGTGTTTATGTAAACAGTATACTGCTGGAAACAGATTCTATATAAACAATGCCCTACAGTAAACAACGTTTATGTAAGCGGTACACTGCTGGAAACAGATTCGATATAAATGGTGCCCTACAGTATACCGTATTTATGTAAACGGTATACTGCTGGAAACAGATTCTATATAAATGGTGCCCTACATTAAACAGTGTTTATGTAACCAGTATACTGCTGGAAACTGATTCTATATAAACTGTGCCCTGCAGTAAACAGTGTTTATGTAACCAGTATGCTGCTGGAAACTGATTATATATTAACGGTGACCTACGGTAAACAGTGTTTATGTAAACAGTATACTGCTGGAAACTGATTCTATATAAACGGTGCTCTATAGTAAACAGCATTTATGTAACCGGTATACTGCTGGAAACTGATTCTATATAAACGGTGCCCTACAGTAAACAGTGTTTATGTCAACAGTATACTGTTGGAAACAGAATCTATACAATCGGTGCCCTACAGTAAACAGTGTTTATATAAACAGTATACTGCTGGAAATAGATTCTATATAAACAGTGCCCTACAGTAAACACTGTTTATGTAAACAGTATACTGCTGGAAACTGATTCTATATAAACGGTGCCCTACAGTAAACAGTGTTTATGTAAACAGTATACTGCTGGAAACAGATTCTATATAAACGATGCCCTACAGTAAAAAACGTTTATGTAAGCGGTACACTGCTGGAAACAGATTCTATATAAATTGTGCCCTACAGTATACAGTATTTATGTAAACGGTATACTGCTGGAAACGGATTCTATATAAACGGTGCCCTACATTAAACAGTGTTTATGTAACCAGTATACTGCTGGAAACTGATTCTATATAAACTGTGCCCTACTGTAAACAGTGTTTATGTAACCAGTATACTGCTGGAAACTGATTATATATAAACGGTGCCCTACGGTAAACAGTGTTTATGTAAATATTTTACTGCTGGAAACAGATTCTATATAAACGGTGCTCTACAGTAAACAGTATTTATGTAAATGGTATACTGCTGGAAACAGATTCTAAAGAAACCTCGCTCTACGGTAAACAGCGTTTATGTAAACAGTATAATGCGGGAAACAGATACTTTTTAAACGGTGCTCTACAGTAAACAGTGTTTATCTAAACAGTATACTGCTGGAAACTGATTATATATAAACGGTGCCCTACAGAAAACAGTGTTTATGTAAACAGTATACTGCTGGAAACTGATTCTCTATAAACGGTGCTCTACAGTAAACAGTATTTATGTAAACGGTATACTGCTGGAAACAGATTCTATATAAACGCTGCTCTACAGTAAACAATATTTATGTAAATGGTATACTGCTGGAAACAGATTCTATATAAACGGCGCTCTATGGTAAACAGTGTTTATGTAAACAGTATACTGCTGGAAACAGATACTTTTTAAACGGAGCTCTGCAGTAAACAGTGTTTATCTAAACAGTATACTGCTGGAAACAGATTCTATATAAACGGTGCCCTACAGTAAACAGTGTTTATGTAAACAGTATACTCCTGGAAACACATTCTATATAAACGGTGCCCTGCAGTAAACAGTGTTTATGTAAACGGCATACTGCTGGAAACCGATTCTATATAAACAGTGCTCTACAGTAAACAGTGTTTATGTAACCAGTATACTGTTGTAAACAGAGTCTATATAAACGGTGCCCTACAGTAAACTGTGTTTATGTAAACAGTATACTGCTGGAAACAGATTCTATATAAACGGTGCCCTACAGTAAACAGTGTTTATGTAAACAGTATACTACTGTAAACAGAGTATATATAAACGGTGCTCTACAGTAAACACTGTTTATGTACACAGTATACTGCTGGAAACTGATTCTCTATAAACGGTGCTCTACAGTAAACAGTATTTATGTAAACGGTATACTGCTGGAAACAGATTCTATATAAACGGTGCTCTACAGTAAACAGTAGTTATGTAAATGGTATACTGCTGGAAACAGATTTTATATAAACGCCGCTCTACGGTAAACAAATTTATGTAAACAGTATACTGCTGGAAACAGATACTTTTTAAACGGTGCTCTACAGTAAACAGTGTTTATCTAAACAGTAGACAGCTGGAAACAGATTCTATATAAACGGTGCCCTACAGTAAACAGTGTTTATGGAAACGGCATACTGCTGGAAACCGATTCTATATAAACGGTGCCCTGCAGTAAACAGTGTTTATGGAAACGGCATACTGCTGGAAACCGATTCTATATAAACGGTGCTCTACAGTAAACAGTGTTTCTGTACACAGTATACTGCTGTAATCAGAGTCTAGATAAACGGTGCTCTGCAGTAAACAGTGTTTATGTAACCAGTATGCTGCTGTAAACAGAGTCTATATAAACGGTACCCTACAGAAAACAGTGTTTATGTAAACAGTATACTGCTGGAAACAGATTCTATATTAACGGTGCCCTACAGTAAACAGTGTTTATGTAAACAGTATACTGCTGGAAACAGAGTCTATATAAACGGTGCTCTACAGTAAACACTGTTTATGTACACAGTATACTGCTGGAAACAGATTCTCGATAAATGGTGCCTTACAGTAAACAGTGTTTATGTAAACAGTATACTGCTGTAAACAGTCTATATAAACGGTGCCCTACTGTAAACAGTGTTTTTGTAAACATTATACTGCTACTAACAGATTCGATATAAACGGTGCTCTACAGTAAACAGTGTTTATATAAACAGTATACTGCTGAAAACAGATTCAGTATAAACGGTGCCCTACAGTAAACAGTGTATATGTAAACAATATACTGCTGGAACAGATTCTATATAAACGGTGCCAAACAGTAAACAGTATTTATGTAAACGGTATACTGCTGTAAACAGAGTCTATATAAACGATTACCTATAGTAAACTGTGTTTATGTAAACATTATACTGCTGGAAACAGATTCTACATGAACGGTACCCGACAGTAAACAGTGTTTATATAAACAGTATACTGCTGGAAACTGATTCTATATAAACGGTGCCCGACAGTAAACAATGTTTATATAAACAGTATACTGCTGGAAACTGATTCTATAAAAACGGTGCCTACAGTAAACAGTGTTTATGTAAGCAGTATACTGCTGGAAACTGATTCTATATAAACAGTGCCTACAGTAAACAGTGTTCATGTAAACAGTATACTGCTGGAAACAGATTCTATATAAACGATGCCCTACAGTAAACAACGTTTATGTAAACAGTATACTGCTGGAAACAGATACTTTTAAAACGGTGCTCTACAGTAAACAGTGTTTACCTAAACAGTATGCTGCTGGAAACAGATTCTATATAAACGGTGCCCGACAGTAAACAGTGTTTATGTAAACAGTATACTTCTGCAAACCGATTATATATAAACGGTGCCCTACAGTAAACAGTGTTTATGTAAACGGTATACTGCTGGAAACAGATTCTCTATAAATGGTGCCCTACAGTATACAGTATTTATGTAAACGGTATACTGCTGGAAACAGATCCTATATAAACGGTGCCCTACATTAAACAGTGTTTATGTAACCAGTATACTGCAGGAAACTGATTCTATATAAACGGTGCCCCAAAGTAAACACTGATTATGTAACCAGTAAACTGCTGGAAACTGATGATATATAAACGGTGCCCTACAATAAACAGTGAGTATGTAAACAGAATACTGCTGGAAACAGATTATATAAAAGGCGCTCTACGGTAAACAGTGTTTATGTAAACAGTATACTGCTGGAAACAGATACTTTTTAAACGGTGCTCTACAGTAAAGAGTGTTTATCTAAACAGTATACTGATGGAAACTGATTATATATAAACGGTGCCCTACAGTAAACAGTGTTTATGTAAACAGTATACTGCTGCAAACTGATTCTATATAAACGGTGCTCTACAGTAAACATTATTTATGTAAACGGTATACTGCTGGAAACAGATTCTATACAAACGGTGCTCTACAGTAAAAAGTATTTATGTAAATCGTATACTGCTGGAAACAGATACGTTTTAAACGGTGCTCTACAGTAAACAGTGTTTATCTAAACAGTATACTGCTGGAAACAGATTCTATATAAACGGTGCCCTACAGTAACCAGTGTTTATGTAAACAGTATTCTCCTGGAAATAAATTCCATATAAACGGTGCCCTGCAGTAACCAGTGTTTATGTAAACAGTATACTGCTGGAAACCGATTCTATATAAACGGTGCTCTACAGTAAACAGTGTTTATGTAACCAGTATACTGATGTAAACAGAGTCCATATAAACGGTGCCCTACAGTAAACAGTGTTTATGTAACAGTATACTGCTGGAAACAGATTCTAT
Organism: Scyliorhinus torazame; assembly: GCF_047496885.1. NCBI lineage: Eukaryota > Metazoa > Chordata > Chondrichthyes > Carcharhiniformes > Scyliorhinidae > Scyliorhinus > Scyliorhinus torazame. Next base: position 77,410,162 of record NC_092729.1, on the reverse strand, counting down.
ATAAACGGTTCCCTACAATAAACTGTGTTTATGTAAACAGTATACTGCTGTAAACAGAGTCTATATAAACGGTGCCCTACAGTAAACAGTGTTTATGTAAACAGTATACTGCTGGTAACAGATTCGATATAAACGGTGCTCTACAGTAAACATTGTTTATGTACACAGTAGACTGCTGAAAACAGATTCAGTATAAACGGTGCCCGACAGTAAACAGTGTTCATGTAAACAAGATACTGCTGGAAACAGATTCTATATAAACGGTGCCCTACAGTAAACAGTATTTATGTAAACGCTATACTTCTGTAAACAGTGTCTATATAAACGGTGACCTACAATAAACTGTGTTTATGTAAACATTATACTGCTGGAAACAGATTCTACATGAACGGTGCCCTACAGTAAACAGTGTTTATATAAACAGTATACTGCTGGAAACAGATTCTGTATAAACGGTGCTCTACAGTAAACAGTGTTTATATAAACAGTATACTGCTGGAAACTGATTCTATATAAACGGTGCCTACAGTAAACAGTGTTTATGTAACCAGTATACTGCTGGAAACTGATTCTATATAAACAGTGCCTACAGTAAACAGTGTTCATGTAAACAGTATACTGCTGGATACAGATTCTATATAAACGATGCCCTACAGTAAACAACGTTTATGTAAACGGTACACTGCTGGAAACTGATTCTATATAAACGGTGCCCTCCAGTAAACAGTGTTTATGTAACCAGTATACTGCTGGAAACTGATTCTATATAAACGGTGCTCTACAGTAAACAGTATTTATGTAAATGGTATACTGCTGGAAACAGATTCTATACAAACGGTGCTCTACGGTAAACAGTGTTTATGTAAACAGTATACTGCTGGAAACAGATTCTATATAAACGGTGCTTTACAGTAAACAGTGTTTATCTAAACAGTATACTGCTGGAAACAGATTCTATATAAACGTTGCCCTACTGTAAACAGTGTTTATGTAAACGGTATACTGCTGGAAATAGATTCTATATAAACGGTGCCCTACAGTAAACAGTGTTTATGTAAACGATATACTGCTGGAAATAGATTCTATATAAACGGTGCTCTACAGTAGACAGTGTTTATCTAAACAGTATGCTGCTGGAAACAGATTCTATATAAACGGGGCCCTACAGTGAACAGTGTTCATGTAAACAGTATACTTCTGCAAACTGATTCTATATAAACGGTGCCCTACAGTAAACAGTGATTATGTAAACGGTATACTGCTGGAAACAGATTCTCTATAAACGGTGCCCTACAGTAAACAGTTTTTATGTAAACGATATACTGCTGGAAATAAATTCTATATAAACGGTGCTCTACAGTAAACAGTGTTTATCTAAACAGTATGCTGCTGGAAACAGATTCTATATAAACGGGGCCCTACAGTAAACAGTGTTTATGTAAACAGTATACTTAGAACATAGAAAACATAGAACATAGAAAATACAGCACAGAACAGGCCCTTCGGCCCACGATGTTGTGCCGAACCTTTGTCCTAGATTAATCATAGATTATCATTGAATCTACAGTGCAGAAGGAGGCCATTCGGCCCCCTGAGTCTGCACCAGCTCTTGGAAAGAGCACCCTACCCAAACTCAACACCTCCACCCAACACCAAGGGCAATTTGGACATTAAGGGCAATTTATCATTGGCCAATTCACCTAACCCGCACATCTTTGGACTGTGGGAGGAAACCGGAGCACCCGGAGGAAACCCACGCAGACACGTGGAGGACGTGCAGACTCCGCACAGACAATGACCCAAGCCGAAATCGAACCTGGGACCATGGATCTGTGAAGCAATTGTGCTATCCACAATGCTACCGTGCTGCCCTTAAGAACAAATAAATCTACACTATATCATTTTCCCGTAATCCATGTACCTATCCAACAGCTGCTTGAAGGTCACTAATGTTTCCGACTCAACTACTTCCACAGGCAGTGCATTCCATGCCCCCACTACTCTCTGGGTAAAGAACCTACCTCTGATATCCCTCCTATATCTTCCACCTTTCACCTTAAATTTATGTCCCCTTGTAATGGTGTGTTCCACCTGGGGAAAAAGTCTCTGACTGTCTACTCTATCTATTCCCCTGATCATCTTATAAACCTCTGTCAAGTCGCCCCTCATCCTTCTCCGCTCTAATGAGAAAAGGCCTAGCACCCTCAACCTTTCCTCGTAAGACCTACTCTCCATTCCAGGCAACATCCTGGTAAATCTTCTTTGCACCTTTTCCAGAGCTTCCACATCCTTCCTAAAATGAGGCGACCACAACTGTACACAGTACTCCAAATGTGGCCTTACCAAAGTTTTGTACAGCTGCATCATCACCTCACGGCTCTTAAATTCAATCCCTCTGTTAATGAACGCGAGCACACCATAGGCCTTCTTCACAGCTCTATCCACTTGAGTGGCAACTTTCAAAGATGTATGAACATAGACCCCAAGGTCTCTCTGCTCCTCCACAATGCCAAGAACTCTACCGTAAACCCTGTATTCCGCATTCAGATTTGTCCTTCCAAAATGGACAACCTCACACTTTTCAGGGTTAAACTTCATCTGCCACTTCTCAGCCCAGCTCTGCATCCTATCTATGTCTCTTTGCAGCCGACAACAGCCCTCCTTACTATCCACAACTCCACCAATCTTCGTATTCACTTCTGCAAACTGATTCTATATAAACGGTGCCCTACAGTAAACAGTGATTATGTAAACGGTATACTGCTGGAAACAGATTCTGTATAAACGGTGCCCTACAGTGAACAGTGTTTATGTAAACAGTATACTGCTGGAAAAAGATTCTCTATAAACGGTGCCCTACAGTAAACAGTGTTTATGTAAACGATATACTGCTGGAAATATATTCTATATAAACGGTGCTCTACAGTAAACAGTGTTTATCTAAACAGTATGCTGCTGGAAACAGATTCTATATAAACGGTGCCCTACAGTAAACAGTGTTTATGTAAACAGTATACTTCTGCAAACTGATTATATATAAACGGTGCCCTACAGTAAACAGTGTTTATGTAAACGGTATACTGCTGGAAACAGATTATATATAAACGGTGCCCTACATTAAACAGTGTTTATGTAACCAGTATACTGCAGGAAACTGATTCTATATAAACGGTGCCCTACAGTAAACACTGTTTATGTAACCAGTATGCTGCTGGAAATTGATTATATATAAACGGTGCCCTACAATAAACAGTGATTATGTAAACAGTATACTGCTGGAAACTGATTCTATATAAACGGTGCTCTACAGTAAACAATATTTATGTAAACGGTATACTGCTGCAAACAGATTCTATATACACGGTGCTCTACAGTAAACAGTATTTATGTAAATGGTATACTGCTGGAAACAGATTCTATATAAACGGCGCTCTACGGTAAACAGTGTTTATGAAAACAGTATACTGCTGGAAACAGATACTTTTTAAACGGTGCTCTACAGTAAACAGTGTTTATCTAAACAGTATACTGCTGGAAAGAGATTCTATATAAACGGTGCCCTACAGTAAACAGTGATTATGTAAACAGTATACTGCTGGAAACTGATTCTATATAAACGGTGCTCTACAGTAAACAATATTTATGTAAACGGTATACTGCTGCAAACAGATTCTATATAAACGGTGCTCTACAGTAAACAGTATTTATGTGAACGGTATACTGCTGGAAACAGATTCTATATCAACGGTGCTCTACAGTAAACAGTATTTATGTAAATGGTATACTGCTGGAAACAGATACTTTTAAAACGGTGCTCTACAGTAAACAGTGTTTATCTACACAGTATACTGCTGGAAACAGATTCTATATAAACGGTGCCCTACAGTAAACAGTGTTTATGTAAACAGTATACTCCTGGAAATAAATTCTATATAAACGGTGCCCTGCAGTAAACAGTGTTTATGTAAACAGTATACTGCTGGAAACCGATTCGATATAAACGGTGCTCTACAGTAAACAGTGTTTATGTAACCAGTATACTGATGTAAACAGAGTCCATATAAACGGTGCCCTACAGTAAACAGTGTTTATGTAACACTATACTGCTGGAAACAGATTCTATATAAACGGTTCCCTACAATAAGCAGTGTTTATGTAAACAGTATACTGCTGTAAACAGAGTCGATTTAAATGGTGCCCTACAGTAAACAGTGTTTATGTAAACAGTATACTGCTGGTAACAGATTCGGTATAAACGGTGCTCTACAGTAAACAGTGTTTATGTACACAGTATACTCCTGAAAACAGATTCTGTATAAACGGTGCCCTACAGTAAACAATGTTTATGTAAACGGTATACTGCTGGAAACTGATTCTATATAAACGGTGCCCTACAGTAAACAGTGTTTATGTAACCAGTATACTGCTGGAAACTGATTATATATAAATGGTGCCCTACAGTAAACAGTGTTTATGTAAACCGTATACTGCTGGAAACAGATTCTCTATAAACGGTGCCCTACAGTAAACAGTGTTTATGTAAACGATATACTGCTGGAAATAAATTCTATATAAACGGTGCTCTACAGTAAACAGTGTTTATCTAAACAGTATGCTGCTGGAAACGATTACTTTTTAAACGGTGCTCTACAGTAAACAGTTTTTATCTAAACAGTTTACTGCTGGAAACTGATTATATATAAACGGTGCCCTACAATAAACAGTGTTTATGTAAACAGTATACTGCTGGAAACTGATTCTATATAAACGGTGCTCGACAGTAAACAGTGTTTATGTAAACAGTATACTTCTGCAAACTGATTCTATATAAACGGTGCCCTACAATAAACAGTGTTTATGTAAACAGTATACTGCTGGAAACTGATTCTATAAAAACGGTGCCTACAGTAAACAGTGTTTATGTAAGCAGTATACTGCTGGAAACTGATTCTATATAAACAGTGCCTACAGTAAACAGTGTTCATGTAAACAGTATACTGCTGGAAACAGATTCTATATAAACGATGCCCTACAGTAAACAACGTTTATGTAAACAGTATACTGCTGGAAACAGATACTTTTAAAACGGTGCTCTACAGTAAACAGTGTTTACCTAAACAGTATGCTGCTGGAAACAGATTCTATATAAACGGTGCCCGACAGTAAACAGTGTTTATGTAAACAGTATACTTCTGCAAACCGATTATATATAAACGGTGCCCTACAGTAAACAGTGTTTATGTAAACGGTATACTGCTGGAAACAGATTCTCTATAAATGGTGCCCTACAGTATACAGTATTTATGTAAACGGTATACTGCTGGAAACAGATCCTATATAAACGGTGCCCTACATTAAACAGTGTTTATGTAACCAGTATACTGCAGGAAACTGATTCTATATAAACGGTGCCCCAAAGTAAACACTGATTATGTAACCAGTAAACTGCTGGAAACTGATGATATATAAACGGTGCCCTACAATAAACAGTGAGTATGTAAACAGTATACTGCTGGAAACAGATTCTATATAAAAGGCGCTCTACGGTAAACAGTGTTTATGTAAACAGTATACTGCTGGAAACAGATACTTTTTAAACGGTGCTCTACAGTAAAGAGTGTTTATCTAAACAGTATACTGCTGGAAACTGATTATATATAAACGGTGCCCTACAGTAAACAGTGTTTATGTAAACAGTATACTGCTGCAAACTGATTCTATATAAACGGTGCTCTACAGTAAACATTATTTATGTAAACGGTATACTGCTGGAAACAGATTCTATACAAACGGTGCTCTACAGTAAAAAGTATTTATGTAAATCGTATACTGCTGGAAACAGATACGTTTTAAACGGTGCTCTACAGTAAACAGTGTTTATCTAAACAGTATACTGCTGGAAACAGATTCTATATAAACGGTGCCCTACAGTAACCAGTGTTTATGTAAACAGTATTCTCCTGGAAATAAATTCCATATAAACGGTGCCCTGCAGTAAACAGTGTTTATGTAAACAGTATACTGCTGGAAACCGATTCTATATAAACGGTGCTCTACAGTAAACAGTGTTTATGTAACCAGTATACTGATGTAAACAGAGTCCATATAAACGGTGCCCTACAGTAAACAGTGTTTATGTAACAGTATACTGCTGGAAACAGATTCTATATAAACGGTTCCCTACAATAAACTGTGTTTATGTAAACAGTATACTGCTGTAAACAGGGTCTATATAAACGGTGCCCTACAGTAAACAGTGTTTATGTAAACAGTATACTGCTGGTAACAGATTCGATATAAACGGTGCTCTACAGTAAACATTGTTTATGTACACAGTAGACTGCTGAAAACAGATTCAGTACAAACGGTGCCCGACAGTAAACAGTGTTCATGTAAACAAGATACTGCTGGAAACAGATTCTATATAAACGGTGCCCTACAGTAAACAGTATTTATGTAAACGCTATACTTCTGTAAACAGTGTCTATATAAACGGTGACCTACAATAAACTGTGTTTATGTAAACATTATACTGCTGGAAACAGATTCTACATGAACGGTGCCCTACAGTAAACAGTGTTTATATAAACAGTATACTGCTGGAAACTGATTCTGTATAAACGGTGCTCTACAGTAAACAGTGTTTATATAAACAGTATACTGCTGGAAACTGATTCTATATAAACGGTGCCTACAGTAAACAGTGTTTATGTAACCAGTATACTGCTGGAAACTGATTCTATATAAACAGTGCCTACAGTAAACAGTGTTCATGTAAACAGTATACTGCTGGATACAGATTCTATATAAACGATGCCCTACAGTAAACAACGTTTATGTAAACGGTACACTGCTGGAAACTGATTCTATATAAACGGTGCCCTCCAGTAAACAGTGTTTATGTAACCAGTATACTGCTGGAAACTGATTCTATATAAACGGTGCTCTACAGTAAACAGTATTTATGTAAATGGTATACTGCTGGAAACAGATTCTATATAAACGGTGCTCTACGGTAAACAGTGTTTATGTAAACAGTATACTGCTGGAAACAGATTCTATATAAACGGTGCTTTACAGTAAACAGTGTTTATCTAAAAAGTATACTGCTGGAAACAGATTCTATATAAACGTTGCCCTACTGTAAACAGTGTTTATGTAAACGGTATACTGCTGGAAATAGATTCTATATAAACGGTGCCCTACAGTAAACAGTGTTTATGTAAACGATATACTGCTGGAAATAGATTCTATATAAACGGTGCTCTACAGTAGACAGTGTTTATCTGAACAGTATGCTGCTGGAAACAGATTCTATATAAACGGGGCCCTACAGTGAACAGTGTTTATGTAAACAGTATACTTCTGCAAACTGATTCTATATAAACGGTGCCCTACAGTAAACAGTGATTATGTAAACGGTATACTGCTGGAAACAGATTCTCTATAAACGGTGCCCTACAGTAAACAGTTTTTATGTAAACGATATACTGCTGGAAATAAATTCTATATAAACGGTGCTCTACAGTAAACAGTGTTTATCTAAACAGTATGCTGCTGGAAACAGATTCTATATAAACGGGGCCCTACAGTAAACAGTGTTTATGTAAACAGTATACTTAGAACATAGAAAACATAGAACATAGAAAATACAGCACAGAACAGGCCCTTCGGCCCACGATGTTGTGCCGAACCTTTGTCCTAGATTAATCATAGATTATCATTGAATCTACAGTGCAGAAGGAGGCCATTCGGCCCCCTGAGTCTGCACCAGCTCTTGGAAAGAGCACCCTACCCAAACTCAACACCTCCACCCAACACCAAGGGCAATTTGGACATTAAGGGCAATTTATCATTGGCCAATTCACCTAACCCGCACATCTTTGGACTGTGGGAGGAAACCGGAGCACCCGGAGGAAACCCACGCAGACACGTGGAGGACGTGCAGACTCCGCACAGACAATGACCCTAGCCGAAATCGAACCTGGGACCATGGATCTGTGAAGCAATTGTGCTATCCACAATGCTACCGTGCTGCCCTTAAGAACAAATAAATCTACACTATATCATTTTCCCGTAATCCATGTACCTATCCAACAGCTGCTTGAAGGTCACTAATGTTTCCGACTCAACTACTTCCACAGGCAGTGCATTCCATGCCCCCACTACTCTCTGGGTAAAGAACCTACCTCTGATATCCCTCCTATATCTTCCACCTTTCACCTTAAATTTATGTCCCCTTGTAATGGTGTGTTCCACCTGGGGAAAAAGTCTCTGACTGTCTACTCTATCTATTCCCCTGATCATCTTATAAACCTCTGTCAAGTCGCCCCTCATCCTTCTCCGCTCTAATGAGAAAAGGCCTAGCACCCTCAACCTTTCCTCGTAAGACCTACTCTCCATTCCAGGCAACATCCTGGTAAATCTTCTTTGCACCTTTTCCAGAGCTTCCACATCCTTCCTAAAATGAGGCGACCACAACTGTACACAGTACTCCAAATGTGGCCTTACCAAAGTTTTGTACAGCTGCATCATCACCTCACGGCTCTTAAATTCAATCCCTCTGTTAATGAACGCGAGCACACCATAGGCCTTCTTCACAGCTCTATCCACTTGAGTGGCAACTTTCAAAGATGTATGAACATAGAGCCCAAGGTCTCTCTGCTCCTCCACAATGCCAAGAACTCTACCGTAAACCCTGTATTCCGCATTCAGATTTGTCCTTCCAAAATGGACAACCTCACACTTTTCAGGGTTAAACTTCATCTGCCACTTCTCAGCCCAGCTCTGCATCCTATCTATGTCTCTTTGCAGCCGACAACAGCCCTCCTTACTATGCACAACTCCACCAATCTTCGTATTCACTTCTGCAAACTGATTCTATATAAACGGTGCCCTACAGTAAACAGTGATTATGTAAACGGTATACTGCTGGAAACAGATTCTGTATAAACGGTGCCCTACAGTGAACAGTGTTTATGTAAACAGTATACTGCTGGAAACAGATTCTCTATAAACGGTGCCCTACAGTAAACAGTGTTTATGTAAACGATATAATGCTGGAAATATATTCTATATAAACGGTGCTCTACAGTAAACAGTGTTTATCTAAACAGTATGCTGCTGGAAACAGATTCTATATAAACGGTGCCCTACAGTAAACAGTGTTTATGTAAACAGTATACTTCTGCAAACTGATTATATATAAACGGTGCCCTACAGTAAACAGTGTTTATGTAAACGGTATACTGCTGGAAACAGATTATATATAAACGGTGCCCTACATTAAACAGTGTTTATGTAACCAGTATACTGCAGGAAACTGATTCTATATAAACGGTGCCCTACAGTAAACACTGTTTATGTAACCAGTATGCTGCTGGAAACTGATTATATATAAACGGTGCCCTACAATAAACAGTGATTATGTAAACAGTATACTGCTGGAAACTGATTCTATATAAACGGTGCTCTACAGTAAACAGTATTTATGTAAATGGTATACTGCTGGAAACAGATTCTATATAAACGGCGCTCTACGGTAAACAGTGTTTATGAAAACAGTATACTGCTGGAAACAGATACTTTTTAAACGGTGCTCTACAGTAAACAGTGTTTATCTAAACAGTATACTGCTGGAAAGAGATTCTATATAAACGGTGCCCTACAGTAAACAGTGATTATGTAAACAGTATACTGCTGGAAACTGATTCTATATAAACGGTGCTCTACAGTAAACAATATTTATGTAAACGGTATACTGCTGCAAACAGATTCTATATAAACGGTGCTCTACAGTAAACAGTATTTATGTGAACGGTATACTGCTGGAAACAGATTCTATATCAACGGTGCTCTACAGTAAACAGTATTTATGTAAATGGTATACTGCTGGAAACAGATACTTTTAAAACGGTGCTCTACAGTAAACAGTGTTTATCTAAACAGTATACTGCTGGAAACAGATTCTATATAAACGGTGCCCTACAGTAAACAGTGTTTATGTAAACAGTATACTCCTGGAAATAAATTCTATATAAACGGTGCCCTGCAGTAAACAGTGTTTATGTAAACAGTATACTGCTGGAAACCGATTCGATATAAACGGTGCTCTACAGTAAACAGTGTTTATGTAACCAGTATACTGATGTAAACAGAGTCCATATAAACGGTGCCCTACAGTAAACAGTGTTTATGTAACACTATACTGCTGGAAACAGATTCTATATAAACGGTTCCCTACAATAAACAGTGTTTATGTAAACAGTATACTGCTGTAAACAGAGTCGATTTAAATGGTGCCCTACAGTAAACAGTGTTTATGTAAACAGTATACTGCTGGTAACAGATTCGGTATAAACGGTGCTCTACAGTAAACAGTGTTTATGTACACAGTATACTCCTGAAAACAGATTCTGTATAAACGGTGCCCTACAGTAAACAATGTTTATGTAAACGGTATACTGCTGGAAACTGATTCTATATAAACGGTGCCCTACAGTAAACAGTGTTTATGTAACCAGTATACTGCTGGAAACTGATTATATATAAATGGTGCCCTACAGTAAACAGTGTTTATGTAAACAGTATACTGCTGGAAACTGATTCTATATAAACGGTGCTCTACATTAAACAGTATTTATGTAAATGGTATACTGCTGGAAACAGATTCTATATAAACGGCGCCCTACGGTAAACAGTGTTTATGTAAACAGTATACTGCTGGAAACGATTACTTTTTAAACGGTGCTCTACAGTAAACAGTTTTTATCTAAACAGTTTACTGCTGGAAACTGATTATATATAAACGGTGCCCTACAATAAACAGTGTTTATGTAAACAGTATACTGCTGGAAACTGATTCTATATAAACGGTGCTCGACAGTAAACAGTGTTTATGTAAACAGTATACTTCTGCAAACTGATTCTATATAAACGGTGCCCTACAGTAAACAGTGTTTATGTAAACCGTATACTGCTGGAAACAGATTCTCTATAAACGGTGCCCTACAGTAAACAGTGTTTATGTAAACGATATACTGCTGGAAATAAATTCTATATAAACGGTGCTGTACAGTAAACAGTGTTTATCTAAACAGTATGCTGCTGGAAACGATTACTTTTTAAACGGTGCTCTGCAGTAAACAGTTTTTATCTAAACAGTTTACTGCTGGAAACTGATTATATATAAACGGTGCCCTACAATAAACAGTGTTTATGTAAACAGTATACTGCTGGAAACTGATTCTATATAAACGGTGCTCGACAGTAAACAGTGTTTATGTAAACAGTATACTTCTGCAAACTGATTCTATATAAACGGTGCCCTACAATAAACAGTGTTTATGTAAACAGTATACTGCTGGAAACTGATTCTATATAAACGGTGCTCGACAGTAAACAGTGTTTATGTAAACAGTATACTTCTGCAAACTGATTCTATATAAACGGTGCCCTACAGTAAACAGTGTTTATGTAAACCGTATACTGCTGGAAACAGATTCTCTATAAACGGTGCCCTACAGTAAACAGTGTTTATGTAAACGATATACTGCTGGAAATAAATTCTATATAAACGGTGCCCTACATTAAACAGTGTTTATGTAACCAGTATACTGCAGGAAACTGATTCTATATAAACGGTGCCCTACAGTAAACACTGTTTATGTAACCAGTATACTGCTGGAAACTGATTATATATAAACGGTGCCCTGCAATAAACAGTGATTATGTAAACAGCATACTGCTGGAAACTGATTCTATATAAACGGTGCTCTACAGTAAACAGTATTTATGTAAACGGTATACTGCTGCAAACAGATTCTATATAAACGGTGCTCTACAGTAAACAGTATTTATGTAAATGGTATACTGCTGGAAACAGATTTTTTATAAACGGCGCTCTACGGTAAACAGTGTTTATGAAAACAGTATACTGCTGGAAACAGATACTTTTTAAACGGTGCTCTACAGTAAACAGTGTTTATCTAAACAGTATACTGCTGGAAAGAGATTCTATATAAACGGTGCCCTACAGTAAACAGTGTTTATGTAAACAGTATACTGCTGCAAACTGATTCTATATAAACGGTGCTCTACAGTAAACAGTATTTATGTGAACGGTATACTGCTGGAAACAGATTCTATATAAACGGTGCTCTACAGTAAACAGTATTTATGTAAATGGTATACTGCTGGAAACAGATACTTTTAAAACGGTGCTCTACAGTAAACAGTGTTTATCTAAACTGTATACTGCTGGAAACAGATTCTATATAAACGGTGCCCTACAGTAAACAGTGTTTATGTAAACAGTATACTCCTGGAAATAAATTCTATATAAACGGTGCCCTGCAGTAAACAGTGTTTATGTAAACAGTATACTGCTGGAAACCGATTCGATATAAACGGTGCTCTACAGTAAACAGTGTTTATGTAACCAGTATACTGATGTAAACAGAGTCCATATAAACGGTGCCCTACAGTAAACAGTGTTTATGTAACAGTATACTGCTGGAAACAGATTCTTTATAAACGGTTCCCTACAATAAACAGTGTTTATGTAAACAGTATACTGCTGTAAACAGAGTCTATATAAATGGTGCCCGACAATAAACAGTGTTTATGTAAACAGTATACTGCTGGTAACAGATTCGGTATAAACGGTGCTCTACAGTAAACAGTGTTTATGTACACAGTATACTCCTGAAAACAGATTCTGTATAAACGGTGCGCTACAGGAAACAATGTTTATGCAAACGGTATACTGCTGGAAACTGATTCTATATAAACGGTGCCCTACAGTAAACAGTGTTTATGTAACCAGTATACTGCTGGAAACTGATTATATATAAATGGTGCCCTACAGTAAACAGTGTTTATGTAAACAGTATACTGCTGGAAACTGATTCTATATAAACGGTGCTCTACATTAAACAGTATTTATGTAAATGGTATACTGCTGGAAACAGATTCTATATAAACGGCGCTCTACGGTAAACAGTGTTTATGTAAACAGTATACTGCTGGAAACGATTACTTTTTAAACGGTACTCTACAGTAAACAGTTTTTATCTAAACAGTTTACTGCTGGAAACTGATTATATATAAACGGTGCCCTACAATAAACAGTGTTTATGTAAACAGTATACTGCTGGAAACTGATTCTATATAAACGGTGCTCGACAGTAAACAGTGTTTATGTAAACAGTATACTTCTGCAAACTGATTCTATATAAACGGTGCCCTACAGTAAACAGTGTTTATGTAAACCGTATACTGCTGGAAACAGATTCTCTATAAACGGTGCCCTACAGTAAACAGTGTTTATGTAAACGATATACTGCTGGAAATACATTCTATATAAACGGTGCTCTACAGTAAACAGTGTTTATCTAAACAGTATGCTGCTGGAAACGATTACTTTTTAAACGGTGCTCTACAGTAAACAGTTTTTATCTAAACAGTTTACTGCTGGAAACTGATTATATATAAACGGTGCCCTACAATAAACAGTGTTTATGTAATCAGTATACTGCTGGAAACTGATTCTATATAAACGGTGCTCGACAGTAAACAGTGTTTATGTAAACAGTATACTTCTGCAAACTGGTTCTATATAAACGGTGCCCTACAATAAACAGTGTTTATGTAAACAGTATACTGCTGGAAACTGATTCTATATAAACGGTGCTCGACAGTAAACAGTGTTTATGTAAACAGTATACTTCTGCAAACTGATTCTATATAAACGGTGCCCTACAGTAAACAGTGTTTATGTAAACCGTATACTGCTGGAAACAGATTCTCTATAAACGGTGCCCTACAGTAAACAGTGTTTATGTAAACGATATACTGCTGGAAATAAATTCTATATAAACGGTGCTCTACAGTAAACAGTGTTTATCTAAACAGTATGCTGCTGGAAACAGATTCTATATAAACGGTGCCCTACAGTAAACAGTGTTTATGTAAGCAGTATACTTCTGCAAACTGATTATATATAAACGGTGCCCTACAGTAAACAGTGTTTATGTAAACGGTATACTGCTGGAAACAGATTATATATAAACGGTGCCCTACATTAAACAGTGTTTATGTAACCAGTATACTGCAGGAAACTGATTCTATATAAACGGTGCCCTACAGTAAACACTGTTTATGTAACCAGTATACTGCTGGAAACTGATTATATATAAACGGTGCCCTGCAATAAACAGTGATTATGTAAACAGCATACTGCTGGAAACTGATTCTATATAAACGGTGCTCTACAGTAAACAGTATTTATGTAAACGGTATACTGCTGCAAACAGATTCTATATAAACGGTGCTCTACAGTAAACAGTATTTATGTAAATGGTATACTGCTGGAAACAGATTTTTTATAAACGGCGCTCTACGGTAAACAGTGTTTATGAAAACAGTATACTGCTGGAAACAGATACTTTTTAAACGGTGCTCTACAGTAAACAGTGTTTATCTAAACAGTATACTGCTGGAAAGAGATTCTATATAAACGGTGCCCTACAGTAAACAGTGTTTATGTAAACAGTATACTGCTGCAAACTGATTCTATATAAACGGTGCTCTACAGTAAACAGTATTTATGTGAACGGTTTACTGCTGGAAACAGATTCTATATAAACGGTGCTCTACAGTAAACAGTATTTATGTAAATGGTATACTGCTGGAAACAGATACTTTTAAAACGGTGCTCTACAGTAAACAGTGTTTATCTAAACAGTATACTGCTGGAAACAGATTCTATATAAACGGTGCCCTACAGTAAACAGTGTTTATGTAAACAGTATACTCCTGGAAATAAATTCTATATAAACGGTGCCCTGCAGTAAACAGTGTTTATGTAAACAGTATACTGCTGGAAACCGATTCGATATAAACGGTGCTCTACAGTAAACAGTGTTTATGTAACCAGTATACTGATGTAAACAGAGTCCACATAAACGGTGCCCTACAGTAAACAGTGTTTATGTAACAGTATACTGCTGGAAACAGATTCTATATAAACGGTTCCCTACAATAAACAGTGTTTATGTAAACAGTATACTGCTGTAAACAGAGTCTATATAAATGGTGCCCGACAATAAACAGTGTTTATGTAAACAGTATACTGCTGGTAACAGATTCGGTATAAACGGTGCTCTACAGTAAACAGTGTTTATGTACACAGTATACCCCTGAAAACAGATTCTGTATAAACGGTGCCCTACAGTAAACAGTGTTTACGTAAACGGTATACTGCTGGAAACTGATTCTATATAAACGGTGCCCTACAGTAAACAGTGTTTATGTAACCAGTATACTGCTGGAAACTGATTATATATAAATGGTGCCCTACAGTAAACAGTGTTTATGTAAACAGTATACTGCTGGAAACTGATTCTATATAAACGGTGCTCTAGATTAAACAGTATTTATGTAAATGTTATACTGCTGGAAACAGATTCTATATAAACGGCGCTCTACGGTAAACAGTGTTTATGTAAACAGTATACTGCTGGAAACGATTACTTTTTAAACTGTGCTCTACAGTAAACAGTTTTTATCTAAACAGTTTACTGCTGGAAACTGATTATATATAAACGGTGCCCTACAATAAACAGTGTTTATGTAAACAGTATACTCCTTGAAATAGATTCTATATAAACGGTGCCATGCAGTAAACAGTGTTTATGTAAACGGCATACTGCTGGAAACCGATTCGATATAAACGGTGCTCTACAGTAAACAGTGTTTATGTAACCAGTATACTGATGTAAACAGAGTCCATATAAACGGTGCCCTACAGTAAACAGTGTTTATGTAACAGTATACTGCTGGTAACAGATTCGATATAAACGGTGCTCTACAGTAAACAGTGTTTATGTACACAGTATACTGCTGAAAACAGATTCTGTATAAACGGTGCCCTACAGTAAACATTGTTTATGTAAACGGTATACTGCTGGAAACTGATTCTATATAAACGGCGCCCTACAGTAAACAGTGTTTATGTATCCAGTATACTGCTGGTAACAGATTATATAGAAAACGGTGCCCTACAGTAAACAGTATTTATGTAAATGGTATACTGCTGGAAACAGATTCTATATAAACGGTGCTCTCCGGTAATCAGTGTTTATGTAAACAGTATACTGCTGGAAACAGATTCTATATAAACGGTGCTCTACAGTAAACAGTGTTTATCTAAACAGTATGCTGCTGGAAACAGATTCTATATAAACGGTGCCCTACAGTAAACAGTGTTTATGTAAACAGTATACTTCTGCAAACTGATTATATATAAACGGTGCCCTACAGTAAACAGTGTTTATGTAAACGGTATACTGCTGGAAACAGATTCTATATAAACGGTGCCCTACATTAAACAGTGTTTATGTAACCAGTATACTGCAGTAAACTGATTCTATATAAACGGTGCCCTACAGTAAACACTGTTTATGTAACCAGTATACTGCTGGAAACTGATTATATATAAACGGTGCCCTATAATAAACAGCGATTATGTAAACAGTATACTGCTGGAAACTGATTCTATATAAACGGTGCTCTACAGTAAACAGTATTTATGTAAACGGTATACTGCTGGAAACAGATTCTATATAAACGGTGCTCTACAGTAAACAGTATTTATGTAAATGGTATACTGCTGGAAACAGATTCTATATAAACGGCGCTCTATGGTAAACAGTGTTTATGTAAACAGTATACTGCTGGAAACAGTTTCTATATAAACGGTGCTCTACAGTAAACAGTGTTTATCTAAACAGTATCCTGCTGGAAACAGATTCTATATAAACGGTGCCCTACTGTAAACCGTGTTTATGTAACAGTATACTGCTGGTAACAGATTCGATATAAACGGTGCTCTACAGTAAACAGTGTTTATGTACACAGTATACTGCTGAAAACAGATTCTGTATAAACGGTGCCCTACAGTAAACATTGTTTATGTAAACGGTATACTGCTGGAAACTGATTCTATATAAACGGCGCCCTACAGTAAACAGTGTTTATGTATCCAGTATACTGCTGGTAACAGATTATATAGAAAACGGTGCCCTACAGTAAACAGTATTTATGTAAATGGTATACTGCTGGAAACAGATTCTATATAAACGGTGCTCTCCGGTAATCAGTGTTTATGTAAACAGTATACTGCTGGAAACAGATTCTATATAAACGGTGCTCTACAGTAAACAGTGTTTATCTAAACAGTATGCTGCTGGAAACAGATTCTATATAAACGGTGCCCTACAGTAAACAGTGTTTATGTAAACAGTATACTTCTGCAAACTGATTATATATAAACGGTGCCCTACAGTAAACAGTGTTTATGTAAACGGTATACTGCTGGAAACAGATTCTATATAAACGGTGCCCTACATTAAACAGTGTTTATGTAACCAGTATACTGCAGGAAACTGATTCTATATAAACGGTGCCCTACAGTAAACACTGTTTATGTAACCAGTATACTGCTGGAAACTGATTATATATAAACGGTGCCCTATAATAAACAGCGATTATGTAAACAGTATACTGCTGGAAACTGATTCTATATAAACGGTGCTCTACAGTAAACAGTATTTATGTAAACGGTATACTGCTGGAAACAGATTCTATATAAACGGTGCTCTACAGTAAACAGTATTTATGTAAATGGTATACTGCTGGAAACAGATTCTATATAAACGGCGCTCTACGGTAAACAGTGTTTATGTAAACAGTATACTGCTGGAAACAGTTTCTATATAAACGGTGCTCTACAGTAAACAGTGTTTATCTAAACAGTATCCTGCTGGAAACAGATTCTATATAAACGGTGCCCTACTGTAAACAGTGTTTATGTAAACGGTATACTGCTGGAAATAGATTCTATATAAACGGTGCTCTACAGTAAACAGTGTTTATCTAAACAGTATGCTGCTGGAAACAGATTCTATATAAACGGTGCCCTACAGTAAACAGTGTTTATGTAAACAGTATACTTCTGCAAACTGATTCTATATAAACGGTGCCCTACAGTAAGCAGTGATTATGTAAACTGTATACTGCTGGAAACAGATTCTCTATAAACGGTGCCCTACAGTAAACAGTGTTTATGTAAACGATATACTGCTGGAAATAGATTCTATATAAACGGTGCTCTACAGTAAACAGTATTTATGTAAACAGTATACTTCTGCAAACTGATTATATATAAACGGTGCCCTACAGTAAACAGTGTTTATGTAACCAGTATACTGCAGGAAACTGATTCTATATAAACGGTGCCCTACAGTAAACACTGTTTATGTAACCAGTATACTGCTGGAAACAGATTCTATATAAACGGTGCCCTACATTAAACAGTGTTTATGTAACCAATATACTGCAGGAAACTGATTCTATATAAACGGTGCCCTACAGTAAACACTGTTTATGTAACCAGTATACTGCTGGAAACTGATTATATATAAACGGTGCCCTACAATAAACAGTGATTATGTAAACAGTATACTGCTGGAAACTGATTCTATATAAACGGTGCTCTACAGTAAACAGTATTTATGTAAACGGTATACTGCTGGAAACAGATTCTATATAAACGGTGCTCTACAGTAAACAGTATTTAAGTAAATGGTATACTGCTGGAAACATATTCTATATAAACGGCGCTCTACGGTAAACAGTGTTTATGTAAACAGTATACTGCTGGAAACAGATTCTATATAAACGGTGCTCTACAGTAAACAGTGTTTATCTAAACAGTATACTGCTGGAAACAGATTCTATATAAACGGTGCCCTACTGTAAACAGTGTTTATGTAAACGGTATTCTGCTGGAAATAGATTCTATATAAACGGTGCCCTACAGTAAACAGTGTTTATGTAAACGATATACTGCTGGAAATAGATTCTATATAAACGGTGCTCTGCAGTAAACAGTGTTTATCTAAACAGTATGCTGCTGGAAACAGATTCTATATAAACGGCGCCCTACAGTAAACAGTGTTTATGTAAACAGTATACTTCTGCAAACTGATTCTATATAAACGGTGCCCTACAGTAAACAGTGTTTATGTAAACGGTATACTGCTGGAAACAGATTCTCTATAATCGGTGCCCTACAGTAAACAGTGTTTATGTAAACGATATACTGCTGGAAATAGATTCTATATAAACGGTGCTCTACAGTAAACAGTGTTTATCTAAACAGTATGCTGCTGGAAACAGATTCTATATAAACGGTGCCCTACAGTAAACAGTGTTTATGTAAACAGTATACTTCTGCAAACTGATTATATATAAACGGTGCCCTACAGTAACCAGTGTTTATGTAAACGGTATACTGCCGGAAACAGATTCTATATAAACGGTGCCCTACATTAAACAGTGTTTATGTAACCAGTATACTGCAGGAAACTGATTCTATATAAACGGTGCCCTACAGTAAACACTGTTTATGTAACCAGTCTACTGCTGGAAACTGGTTATATATAAACGGTGAACTACAATAAACAGTGATTATGTAAACAGTATACTGCTGGAAACTGATTCTATATAAACGGTGCTCTACAGTAAACAGTATTTATGTAAACGGTATGCTGCTGGAAACAGATTCTATATAAACGGTGCTCAACAGTAAACAGTATCTATGTAAATGTTAAACTGCTGGAAACAGATTCAATATAAACGGCCCTCTACGGTAAACAGTGTTTATGTAAACAGTATACTGCTGGAAACAGATACTTTTTAAACGGTGCTCTATAGTAAACAGTTTTTATCTAAACAGTATACTGCTGGAAACTGATTATATATAAACGGTGCCCTACAGTAAACAGTGTTTATGTAAACAGTATACTCCTGGAAATAAATTCTATATAAACGGTGCCCTGCAGTAAACAGTGTTTATGTAAACAGTATACTGCTGGAAACCGATTCGATATAAACGGTGCTCTACAGTAAACAGTGTTTATGTAACCAGTATACTGATGTAAACAGAGTCCATATAAACGGTGCCCTACAGTAAACCGTGTTTATGTAACAGTATACTGCTGGAAAAAGATTCTATATAAACGGTGCTCTACAGTAAACAGTGTTTATGTACACAGTATACTGCTGAAAACAGATTCTGTATAAACGGTGCCCTACAGTAAACATTGTTTATGTAAACGGTATACTGCTGGAAACTGATTCTATATAAACGGCGCCCTACAGTAAACAGTGTTTATGTATCCAGTATACTGCTGGTAACAGATTATATAGAAAACGGTGCCCTACAGTAAACAGTATTTATGTAAATGGTATACTGCTGGAAACAGATTCTATATAAACGGTGCTCTCCGGTAATCAGTGTTTATGTAAACAGTATACTGCTGGAAACAGATTCTATATAAACGGTGCTCTACAGTAAACAGTGTTTATCTAAACAGTATGCTGCTGGAAACAGATTCTATATAAACGGTGCCCTACAGTAAACAGTGTTTATGTAAACAGTATACTTCTGCAAACTGATTATATATAAACGGTGCCCTACAGTAAACAGTGTTTATGTAAACGGTATACTGCTGGAAACAGATTCTATATAAACGGTGCCCTACATTAAACAGTGTTTATGTAACCAGTATACTGCAGGAAACTGATTCTATATAAACGGTGCCCTACAGTAAACACTGTTTATGTAACCAGTATACTGCTGGAAACTGATTATATATAAACGGTGCCCTATAATAAACAGCGATTATGTAAACAGTATACTGCTGGAAACTGATTCTATATAAACGGTGCTCTACAGTAAACAGTATTTATGTAAACGGTATACTGCTGGAAACAGATTCTATATAAACGGTGCTCTACAGTAAACAGTATTTATGTAAATGGTATACTGCTGGAAACAGATTCTATATAAACGGCGCTCTATGGTAAACAGTGTTTATGTAAACAGTATACTGCTGGAAACAGTTTCTATATAAACGGTGCTCTACAGTAAACAGTGTTTATCTAAACAGTATCCTGCTGGAAACAGATTCTATATAAACGGTGCCCTACTGTAAACCGTGTTTATGTAACAGTATACTGCTGGTAACAGATTCGATATAAACGGTGCTCTACAGTAAACAGTGTTTATGTACACAGTATACTGCTGAAAACAGATTCTGTATAAACGGTGCCCTACAGTAAACATTGTTTATGTAAACGGTATACTGCTGGAAACTGATTCTATATAAACGGCGCCCTACAGTAAACAGTGTTTATGTATCCAGTATACTGCTGGTAACAGATTATATAGAAAACGGTGCCCTACAGTAAACAGTATTTATGTAAATGGTATACTGCTGGAAACAGATTCTATATAAACGGTGCTCTCCGGTAATCAGTGTTTATGTAAACAGTATACTGCTGGAAACAGATTCTATATAAACGGTGCTCTACAGTAAACAGTGTTTATCTAAACAGTATGCTGCTGGAAACAGATTCTATATAAACGGTGCCCTACAGTAAACAGTGTTTATGTAAACAGTATACTTCTGCAAACTGATTATATATAAACGGTGCCCTACAGTAAACAGTGTTTATGTAAACGGTATACTGCTGGAAACAGATTCTATATAAACGGTGCCCTACATTAAACAGTGTTTATGTAACCAGTATACTGCAGGAAACTGATTCTATATAAACGGTGCCCTACAGTAAACACTGTTTATGTAACCAGTATACTGCTGGAAACTGATTATATATAAACGGTGCCCTATAATAAACAGCGATTATGTAAACAGTATACTGCTGGAAACTGATTCTATATAAACGGTGCTCTACAGTAAACAGTATTTATGTAAACGGTATACTGCTGGAAACAGATTCTATATAAACGGTGCTCTACAGTAAACAGTATTTATGTAAATGGTATACTGCTGGAAACAGATTCTATATAAACGGCGCTCTACGGTAAACAGTGTTTATGTAAACAGTATACTGCTGGAAACAGTTTCTATATGAACGGTGCTCTACAGTAAACAGTGTTTATCTAAACAGTATCCTGCTGGAAACAGATTCTATATAAACGGTGCCCTACTGTAAACAGTGTTTATGTAAACGGTATACTGCTGGAAATAGATTCTATATAAACGGTGCTCTACAGTAAACAGTGTTTATCTAAACAGTATGCTGCTGGAAACAGATTCTATATAAACGGTGCCCTACAGTAAACAGTGTTTATGTAAACAGTATACTTCTGCAAACTGATTCTATATAAACGGTGCCCTACAGTAAACAGTGATTATGTAAACTGTATACTGCTGGAAACAGATTCTCTATAAACGGTGCCCTACAGTAAACAGTGTTTATGTAAACGATATACTGCTGGAAATAGATTCTATATAAACGGTGCTCTACAGTAAACAGTATTTATGTAAACAGTATACTTCTGCAAACTGATTATATATAAACGGTGCCCTACAGTAAACAGTGTTTATGTAACCAGTATACTGCAGGAAACTGATTCTATATAAACGGTGCCCTACAGTAAACACTGTTTATGTAACCAGTATACTGCTGGAAACAGATTCTATATAAACGGTGCCCTACATTAAACAGTGTTTATGTAACCAATATACTGCAGGAAACTGATTCTATATAAACGGTGCCCTACAGTAAACACTGTTTATGTAACCAGTATACTGCTGGAAACTGATTATATATAAACGGTGCCCTACAATAAACAGTGATTATGTAAACAGTATACTGCTGGAAACTGATTCTATATAAACGGTGCTCTACAGTAAACAGTATTTATGTAAACGGTATACTGCTGGAAACAGATTCTATATAAACGGTGCTCTACAGTAAACAGTATTTAAGTAAATGGTATACTGCTGGAAACATATTCTATATAAACGGCGCTCTACGGTAAACAGTGTTTATGTAAACAGTATACTGCTGGAAACAGATTCTATATAAACGGTGCTCTACAGTAAACAGTGTTTATCTAAACAGTATACTGCTGGAAACAGATTCTATATAAACGGTGCCCTACTGTAAACAGTGTTTATGTAAACGGTATTCTGCTGGAAATAGATTCTATATAAACGGTGCCCTACAGTAAACAGTGTTTATGTAAACGATATACTGCTGGAAATAGATTCTATATAAACGGTGCTCTGCAGTAAACAGTGTTTATCTAAACAGTATGCTGCTGGAAACAGATTCTATATAAACGGCGTCCTACAGTAAACAGTGTTTATGTAAACAGTATACTTCTGCAAACTGATTCTATATAAACGGTGCCCTACAGTAAACAGTGTTTATGTAAACGGTATACTGCTGGAAACAGATTCTCTATAATCGGTGCCCTACAGTAAACAGTGTTTATGTAAACGATATACTGCTGGAAATAGATTCTATATAAACGGTGCTCTACAGTAAACAGTGTTTATCTAAACAGTATGCTGCTGGAAACAGATTCTATATAAACGGTGGCCTACAGTAAACAGTGTTTATGTAAACAGTATACTTCTGCAAACTGATTATATATAAACGGTGCCCTACAGTAACCAGTGTTTATGTAAACGGTATACTGCCGGAAACAGATTCTATATAAACGGTGCCCTACATTAAACAGTGTTTATGTAACCAGTATACTGCAGGAAACTGATTCTATATAAACGGTGCCCTACAGTAAACACTGTTTATGTAACCAGTCTACTGCTGGAAACTGGTTATATATAAACGGTGAACTACAATAAACAGTGATTATGTAAACAGTATACTGCTGGAAACTGATTCTATATAAACGGTGCTCTACAGTAAACAGTATTTATGTAAACGGTATGCTGCTGGAAACAGATTCTATATAAACGGTGCTCAACAGTAAACAGTATCTATGTAAATGTTAAACTGCTGGAAACAGATTCAATATAAACGGCCCTCTACGGTAAACAGTGTTTATGTAAACAGTATACTGCTGGAAACAGATACTTTTTAAACGGTGCTCTATAGTAAACAGTTTTTATCTAAACAGTATACTGCTGGAAACTGATTATATATAAACGGTGCCCTACAGTAAACAGTGTTTATGTAAACAGTATACTCCTGGAAATAAATTCTATATAAACGGTGCCCTGCAGTAAACAGTGTTTATGTAAACAGTATACTGCTGGAAACCGATTCGATATAAACGGTGCTCTACAGTAAACAGTGTTTATGTAACCAGTATACTGATGTAAACAGAGTCCATATAAACGGTGCCCTACAGTAAACCGTGTTTATGTAACAGTATACTGCTGGAAAAAGATTCTATATAAACGGTTCCCTACAATAAACAGTATACTGCTGTAAACAGAGTCTATATAAATGGTGCCCTACAGTAAACAGTGTTTATGTAAACAGTATACTGCTGGTAACAGATTCGATATAAACGGTGCTCTACAGTAAACAGTGTTTATGTACACAGTATACTGCTGAAAACAGATTCTGTATAAACGGTGCCCTAAAGTAAACAGTGTTTATGTAAACGGTATACTGCTGGAGACTGATTCTATATAAACGGTGCCCTACAGTAAACAGTGTTTATGTAACCAGTATACTGCTGGAAACTGATTATATATAAATGGTGCCCTACAGTAAACAGTGTTTATGTAAACAGTATACTGCTGGAAACTGATTCTATATAAACGGTGCTCTACATTAAACAGTATTTATGTAAATGGTATACTGCTGGAAACAGATTCTATAAAACGGCGCTCTACGGTAAACAGTGTTTATGTAAACAGTATACTGCTGGAAACAGATACTTTTTAAACGGTGCTCTACAGTAAACAGTGTTTTTTTAAACAGTATACTGCTGGAAACTGATTATATATAAACGGTGCCCTACAGTAAACAGTGTTTATGTAAACAGTATACTGCTGGAAACTGATTCTGTATAAACGGTGCTCTACAGTAAACAGTATTTATGTAAACGGTGTACTCCTGGAAACAGATTCTATATAAACGGTGCTCTACAGTAAACAGTATTTATGTAAATGGTATACTGCTGGAAACAGATTATATATAAACGGCGCTCTACGGTAAACAGTGTTTATGGAAACAGTATACTGCTGGAAACAGATACTTTTAAAACGGTACTCGACAGTAAACAGTGTTTATCTAAACAGTATACTGCTGGTAACAGATTCTATATAAACGGTGCCCGACAGTAAACAGTGTTTATGTAAACAGTATACTCCTTGAAATACATTCTATATAAACGGTGCCCTGCAGTAAACAGTGTTTATGTAAACGGCATACAGCTGGAAACCGATTCTATATAAACGGTGCTCTACAGTAAACAGTGTTCATGTAACCAGTATACTGATGTAAACATAGTCTATATAAACGGTGCCCTAAAGTAAACAGTGTTTATGTAAACAGTATACTGCTGGAAACTGATTCTATATAAACGGTGCCCTACAGTAAACACTGTTTATGTAACCAGTATACTGCTGGAAACTGATTATATATAAACGGTGCCCTACAACAAACAGTGATTATGTAAACAGTATACTGCTGGAAACTGATTCTATATAAACGGTGCTCTACAGAAAACAGTATTTATGTAAACGGTATACTGCTGGAAACAGATTCTATATAAACGGTGCTCTACAGAAAACAGTATTTATGTAAACGGTATACTGCTGGAAACAGATTCTATATAAACGTTGCTCTACAGTAAACAGTATTTATGTAAATGGTATACTGCTGGAAACAGATACTTTTTAAACGGTGCTCTACAGTAAACAGTGTTCATCTAAACAGTATACTGCTAGAAACAGATTCTATATAAACGGTGCCCTACAGTAAACAGTGTTTATCTAAACAGTATGCTGCTGGAAACAGATTCTATATAAACGGTGGCCTACAGTAAACAGTGTTTATGTAAACAGTATACTTCTGCAAACTGATTATATATAAACGGTGCCCTACAGTAACCAGTGTTTATGTAAACGGTATACTGCCGGAAACAGATTCTATATAAACGGTGCCCTACATTAAACAGTGTTTATGTAACCAGTATACTGCAGGAAACTGATTCTATATAAACGGTGCCCTACAGTAAACACTGTTTATGTAACCAGTCTACTGCTGGAAACTGGTTATATATAAACGGTGAACTACAATAAACAGTGATTATGTAAACAGTATACTGCTGGAAACTGATTCTATATAAACGGTGCTCTACAGTAAACAGTATTTATGTAAACGGTATGCTGCTGGAAACAGATTCTATATAAACGGTGCTCAACAGTAAACAGTATCTATGTAAATGTTAAACTGCTGGAAACAGATTCAATATAAACGGCCCTCTACGGTAAACAGTGTTTATGTAAACAGTATACTGCTGGAAACAGATACTTTTTAAACGGTGCTCTATAGTAAACAGTTTTTATCTAAACAGTATACTGCTGGAAACTGATTATATATAAACGGTGCCCTACAGTAAACAGTGTTTATGTAAACAGTATACTCCTGGAAATAAATTCTATATAAACGGTGCCCTGCAGTAAACAGTGTTTATGTAAACAGTATACTGCTGGAAACCGATTCGATATAAACGGTGCTCTACAGTAAACAGTGTTTATGTAACCAGTATACTGATGTAAACAGAGTCCATATAAACGGTGCCCTACAGTAAACCGTGTTTATGTAACAGTATACTGCTGGAAAAAGATTCTATATAAACGGTTCCCTACAATAAACAGTATACTGCTGTAAACAGAGTCTATATAAATGGTGCCCTACAGTAAACAGTGTTTATGTAAACAGTATACTGCTGGTAACAGATTCGATATAAACGGTGCTCTACAGTAAACAGTGTTTATGTACACAGTATACTGCTGAAAACAGATTCTGTATAAACGGTGCCCTAAAGTAAACAGTGTTTATGTAAACGGTATACTGCTGGAGACTGATTCTATATAAACGGTGCCCTACAGTAAACAGTGTTTATGTAACCAGTATACTGCTGGAAACTGATTATATATAAATGGTGCCCTACAGTAAACAGTGTTTATGTAAACAGTATACTGCTGGAAACTGATTCTATATAAACGGTGCTCTACATTAAACAGTATTTATGTAAATGGTATACTGCTGGAAACAGATTCTATAAAACGGCGCTCTACGGTAAACAGTGTTTATGTAAACAGTATACTGCTGGAAACAGATACTTTTTAAACGGTGCTCTACAGTAAACAGTGTTTTTTTAAACAGTATACTGCTGGAAACTGATTATATATAAACGGTGCCCTACAGTAAACAGTGTTTATGTAAACAGTATACTGCTGGAAACTGATTCTGTATAAACGGTGCTCTACAGTAAACAGTATTTATGTAAACGGTGTACTCCTGGAAACAGATTCTATATAAACGGTGCTCTACAGTAAACAGTATTTATGTAAATGGTATACTGCTGGAAACAGATTATATATAAACGGCGCTCTACGGTAAACAGTGTTTATGGAAACAGTATACTGCTGGAAACAGATACTTTTAAAACGGTACTCGACAGTAAACAGTGTTTATCTAAACAGTATACTGCTGGTAACAGATTCTATATAAACGGTGCCCGACAGTAAACAGTGTTTATGTAAACAGTATACTCCTTGAAATACATTCTATATAAACGGTGCCCTGCAGTAAACAGTGTTTATGTAAACGGCATACAGCTGGAAACCGATTCTATATAAACGGTGCTCTACAGTAAACAGTGTTCATGTAACCAGTATACTGATGTAAACATAGTCTATATAAACGGTGCCCTAAAGTAAACAGTGTTTATGTAAACAGTATACTGCTGGAAACTGATTCTATATAAACGGTGCCCTACAGTAAACACTGTTTATGTAACCAGTATACTGCTGGAAACTGATTATATATAAACGGTGCCCTACAACAAACAGTGATTATGTAAACAGTATACTGCTGGAAACTGATTCTATATAAACGGTGCTCTACAGAAAACAGTATTTATGTAAACGGTATACTGCTGGAAACAGATTCTATATAAACGGTGCTCTACAGAAAACAGTATTTATGTAAACGGTATACTGCTGGAAACAGATTCTATATAAACGTTGCTCTACAGTAAACAGTATTTATGTAAATGGTATACTGCTGGAAACAGATACTTTTTAAACGGTGCTCTACAGTAAACAGTGTTCATCTAAACAGTATACTGCTAGAAACAGATTCTATATAAACGGTGCCCTACAGTAAACAGTGTTTATGTAAACGGTATACTCCTGGAAATAAATTCTATATAAACGGTCCCCTGCAGTAAACAGTGTTTATGTAAACAGTATACTGCTGGAAACCGATTCTATATAAACGGTGCTCTACAGTAAACAGCGTTTATGTAACCAGTATACTGATGTAAACAGAGTCCATATAAACGGTGCCCTACAGTAAACAGTGTTTATGTAACAGTATACTGCTGGAAACAGATTCTATATAAACGGTTCCCTACAATAAACAGTGTTTATGTAAACAGTATACTGCTGTAAACAGAGTCTATATAAACGGTGCTCTACAGTAAACAGTGTTTATGTAACCAGTATACTGCAGGAAACTGATTCTATATAAACGGTGCCCTACAGTAAACACTGTTTATGTAACCAGTATACTGCTGGAAACAGATTCTATATAAACGGTGCCCTACATTAAACAGTGTTTATGTAACCAGTATACTGCAGGAAACTGATTCTATATAAACGGTGCCCTACAGTAAACACTGTTTATGTAACCAGTATACTGCTGGAAACTGATTATATATAAACGGTGCCCTACAATAAAGAGTGATTATGTAAACAGTCTACTGCTGGAAACTGATTCTATATAAACGGTGCTCTACAGTAAACAGTATTTATGTAAACGGTATACTGCTGGAAACAGATTCTATATAAACGGTGCTCTACAGTAAACAGTATTTATGTAAATGGTATACTGCTGGAAACAGATTCTATATAAACGGCGCTCTACGGTAAACAGTGTTTATGTAAACAGTATACTGCTGGAAACAGATTCTA
Source organism: Scyliorhinus torazame (assembly GCF_047496885.1). NCBI lineage: Eukaryota > Metazoa > Chordata > Chondrichthyes > Carcharhiniformes > Scyliorhinidae > Scyliorhinus > Scyliorhinus torazame. The sequence continues at coordinate 77,381,093 of NC_092729.1, read as the reverse complement.
TATAAACGGTGCTCTACAGTAAACAGTGTTTATCTAAACAGTATACTGCTGGAAACAGATTCTATATAAACGGTGCCCTACTGTAAACAGTGTTTATGTAAACGGTATTCTGCTGGAAATAGATTCTATATAAACGGTGCCCTACAGTAAACAGTGTTTATGTAAACGATATACTGCTGGAAATAGATTCTATATAAACGGTGCTCTGCAGTAAACAGTGTTTATCTAAACAGTATGCTGCTGGAAACAGATTCTATATAAACGGTGCCCTACAGTAAACAGTGTTTATGTAAACAGTATACTGCTGGAAACAGATTCTATATAAACGGTGCCCTACATTAAACAGTGTTTATGTAACCAGTATACTGCAGGAAACTGATTCTATATAAACGGTGCCCTACAGTAAACACTGTTTATGTAGCCAGTATACTGCTGGAAACTGATTATATATAAACGGTGCCCTACAATAAAGAGTGATTATGTAAACAGTCTACTGCTGGAAACTGATTCTATATAAACGGTGCTCTACAGTAAACAGTATTTATGTAAACGGTATACTGCTGGAAACAGATTCTATATAAACGGTGCTCTACAGTAAACAGTATTTATGTAAATGGTATACTGCTGGAAACAGATTCTATATAAACGGCGCTCTACGGTAAACAGTGTTTATGTAAACAGTATACTGCTGGAAACAGATTCTATATAAACGGTGCTCTACAGTAAACAGTGTTTATCTAAACAGTATACTGCTGGAAACAGATTCTATATAAACGGTGCCCTACTGTAAACAGTGTTTATGTAAACGGTATTCTGCTGGAAATAGATTTTATATAAACGGTGCCCTACAGTAAACAGTGTTTATGTAAACGATATACTGCTGGAAATAGATTCTATATAAACGGTGCTCTGCAGTAAACAGTGTTTATCTAAACAGTATGCTGCTGGAAACAGATTCTATATAAACGGTGCCCTACAGTAAACAGTGTTTATGTAAACAGTATACTTCTGCAAACTGATTCTATATAAACGGTGCCCTACAGTAAACAGTGTTTATGTAAACGGTATACTGCTGGAAACAGATTCTCTATAATCGGTGCCCTACAGTAAACAGTGTTTATGTAAACGATATACTGCTGGAAATAGATTCTATATAAACGGTGCTCTACAGTAAACAGTGTTTATCTAAACAGTATGCTGCTGGAAACAGATTCTATATAAACGGTGCCCTACAGTAAACAGTGTTTATGTAAACAGTATACTTCTGCAAACTGATTATATATAAACGGTGCCCTACAATAACCAGTGTTTATGTAAACGGTATACTGCCGGAAACAGATTCTATATAAACGATGCCCTACATTAAACAGTGTTTATGTAACCAGTATACTGCAGGAAACTGATTCTATATAAACGGTGCCCTACAGTAAACACTGTTTATGTAACCAGTCTCCTGCTGGAAACTGATTATATATAAACGGTGAACTACAATAAACAGTGATTATGTAAACAGTATACTGCTGGAAACTGATTCTATATAAACGGTGCTCTACAGTAAACAGTATTTATGTAAACGGTATGCTGCTGGAAACAGATTCTATATAAACGGTGCTCAACAGTAAACAGTATCTATGTAAATGTTAAACTGCTGGAAACAGATTCAATATAAACGGCCCTCTACGGTAAACAGTGTTTATGTAAACAGTATACTGCTGGAAACAGATACTTTTTAAACGGTGCTCTATAGTAAACAGTTTTTATCTAAACAGTATACTGCTGGAAACTGATTATATATAAACGGTGCCCTCCAGTAAACAGTGTTTATGTAAACAGTATACTCCTGGAAATAAATTCTATATAAACGGTGCCCTGCAGTAAACAGTGTTTATGTAAACAGTATACTGCTGGAAACCGATTCGATATAAACGGTGCTCTACAGTAAACAGTGTTTATGTAACCAGTATACTGATGTAAACAGAGTCCATATAAACGGTGCCCTACAGTAAACCGTGTTTATGTAACAGTATACTGCTGGAAAAAGATTCTATATAAACGGTTCCCTACAATAAACAGTATACTGCTGTAAACAGAGTCTATATAAATGGTGCCCTACAGTAAACAGTGTTTATGTAAACAGTATACTGCTGGTAACAGATTCGATATAAACGGTGCTCTACAGTAAACAGTGTTTATGTACACAGTATACTGCTGAAAACAGATTCTGTATAAACGGTGCCCTAAAGTAAACAGTGTTTATGTAAACGGTATACTGCTGGAGACTGATTCTATATAAACGGTGCCCTACAGTAAACAGTGTTTATGTAACCAGTATACTGCTGGAAACTGATTATATATAAATGGTGCCCTACAGTAAACAGTGTTTATGTAAACAGTATACTGCTGGAAACTGATTCTATATAAACGGTGCTCTACATTAAACAGCATTTATGTAAATGGTATACTGCTGGAAACAGATTCTATAAAACGGCGCTCTACGGTAAACAGTGTTTATGTAATAAGTATACTGCTGGAAACAGATACTTTTTAAACGGTGCTCTACAGTAAACAGTGTTTATTTAAACAGTATACTGCTGGAAACTGATTATATATAAACGGTGCCCTACAGTAAACAGTGTTTATGTAAACAGTATACTGCTGGAAACTGATTCTATATAAACGGTGCTCTACAGTAAACAGTATTTATGTAAACGGTGTACTCCTGGAAACAGATTCTATATAAACGGTGCTCTACAGTAAACAGTATTTATGTAAATGGTATACTGCTGGAAACAGATTATATATAAACGGCGCTCTACGGTAAACAGTGTTTATGGAAACAGTATACTGCTGGAAACAGATACTTTTAAAACGGTACTCGACAGTAAACAGTGTTTATCTAAACAGTATACTGCTGGTAACAGATTCTATATAAACGGTGCCCGACAGTAAACAGTGTTTATGTAAACAGTATACTCCTTGAAATACATTCTATATCAACGGTGCCCTGCAGTAAACAGTGTTTATGTAAACGGCATACTGCTGGAAACCGATTCTATATAAACGTTGCTCTACAGTAAACAGTGTTCATGTAACCAGTATACTGATGTAAACATAGTCTATATAAACGGTGCCCTAAAGTAAACAGTGTTTATGTAAACAGTATACTGCTGGAAACTGATTCTATATAAACGGTGCCCTACAGTAAACACTGTTTATGTAACCAGTATACTGCTGGAAACTGATTATATATAAACGGTGCCCTACAACAAACAGTGATTATGTAAACAGCATACTGCTGGAAACTGATTCTATATAAACGGTGCTCTACAGAAAACAGTATTTATGTAAACGGTATACTGCTGGAAACAGATTCTATATAAACGGTGCTCTACAGTAAACAGTATTTATGTAAATGGTATACTGCTGGAAACAGATACTTTTTAAACGGTGCTCTACAGTAAACAGTGTTCATCTAAACAGTATACTGCTAGAAACAGATTCTATATAAACGGTGCCCTACAGTAAACAGTGTTTATGTAAACGGTATACTCCTGGAAATAAACTCTATATAAACGGTCCCCTGCAGTAAACAGTGTTTATGTAAACAGTATACTGCTGGAAACCGATTCTATATAAATGGTGCTCTACAGTAAACAGTGTTTATGTAACCAGTATACTGATGTAAACAGAGTCCATATAAACGGTGCCCTACAGTAAACAGTGTTTATGTAACAGTATACTGCTGGAAACAGATTCTATATAAACGGTTCCCTACAATAAACAGTGTTTATGTAAACAGTATACTGCTGGAAACTGATTCTATATAACCGGTGCTCTACAGTAAACAGTATTTATGTAAACGGTATACTCCTGGAAACAGATTCTATATAAACGGTGCTCTACAGTAGACAGTATTTATGTAAATGGTATACTGCTGGAAACAGATTATATATAAACGGCGCTCTACGGTAAACAGTGTTTATCTCAACAGTATACTGCTGGAAACAGATTCTATATAAACGGTGCCCGACAGTAAACAGTGTTTATGTAAACAGTATACTCCTTGAAATAGATTCTATATAAACGGTGCCCTGCAGTAAACAGTGTTTATGTAAACGGCATACTGCTGGAAACCGATTCGATATAAACGGTGCTCTACAGTAAACAGTGTTTATGTAACCAGTATACTGATGTAAACAGAGTCCATATAAACGGTGCCCTACAGTAAACAGTGTTTATGTAACAGTATACTGCTGGTAACAGATTCGCTATAAACGGTGCTCTACAGTAAACAGTGTTTATGTACACAGTATACTGCTGAAAACAGATTCTGTATAAACGGTGCCCTACAGTAAACATTGTTTATGTAAACGGTATACTGCTGGAAACTGATTCTATATAAACGGCGCCCTACAGTAAACAGTGTTTATGTATCCAGTATACTGCTGGTAACAGATTATATAGAAAACGGTGCCCTACAGTAAACAGTATTTATGTAAATGGTATACTGCTGGAAACAGATTCTATATAACCGGTGCTCTCCGGTAATCAGTGTTTATGTAAACAGTATACTGCTGGAAACAGATTCTATATAAACGGTGCTCAACAGTAAACAGTGTTTATCTAAACAGTATGCTGCTGGAAACAGATTCTATATAAACGGTGCCCTACAGTAAACAGTGTTTATGTAAACAGTATACTTCTGCAAACTGATTATATATAAACGGTGCCCTACAGTAAACAGTGTTTATGTAAACGGTATACTGCTGGAAACAGATTCTATATAAACGGTGCCCTACATTAAACAGTGTTTATGTAACCAGTATACTGCAGGAAACTGATTCTATATTAACGGTGCCCTACAGTAAACACTGTTTATGTAACCAGTATACTGCTGGAAACTGATTATATATAAACGGTGCCCTATAATAAACAGCGATTATGTAAAAAGTATACTGCTGGAAACTGATTCTATATAAACGGTGCTCTACAGTAAACAGTATTTATGTAAACGGTATACTGCTGGAAACAGATTCTATATAAACGGTGCTCTACAGTAAACAGTATTTATGTAAATGGTATACTGCTGGAAACAGATTCTATATAAACGGTGCTCTACGGTAAACAGTGTTTATGTAAACAGTATACTGCTGGAAACAGATTCTATATAAACGGTGCTCTACAGTAAACAGTGTTTATCTAAACAGTATCCTGCTGGAAACAGATTCTATATAAACAGTGCCCTACTGTAAACAGTGTTTATGTAAACGGTATACTGCTGGAAATAGATTCTATATAAACGGTGCCCTACAGTAAACAGTGTTTATGTAAACGATATACTGCTGGAAATAGATTCTATATAAACGGTGCTCTACAGTAAACAGTGTTTATCTAAACAGTATGCTGCTGGAAACAGATTCTATATAAACGGTGCCCTACAGTAAACAGTGTTTATGTAAACAGTATACTTCTGCAAACTGATTCTATATAAACGGTGCCCTACAGTAAACAGTGATTATGTAAACGGTATACTGCTGGAAACAGATTCTCTATAAACGGTGCCCTACAGTAAACAGTGTTTATGTAAACGATATACTGCTGGAAATAGATTTTATATAAACGGTGCTCTACAGTAAACAGTGTTTATGTAAACAGTATACTTCTGCAAACTGATTATATATAAACGGTGCCCTACAGTAAACAGTGTTTATGTAACCAGTATACTGCAGGAAACTGATTCTATATAAACGGTGCCCTACAGTAAACACTGTTTATGTAACCAGTATACTGCTGGAAACAGATTCTATATAAACGGTGCCCTACATTAAACAGTGTTTATGTAACCAGTATACTGCAGGAAACTGATTCTATATAAACGGTGCCCTACAGTAAACACTGTTTATGTAAACAGTATACTGCTGGAAACTGATTATATATAAACGGTGCCCTACAATAAACAGTGATTATGTAAACAGTATACTGCTGGAAACTGATTCTATATAAACGGTGCTCTACAGTAAACAGTATTTATGTAAACGGTATACTGCTGGAAACAGATTCTATATAAACGGTGCTCTACAGTAAACAGTATTTAAGTAAATGGTATACTGCTGGAAACAGATTCTATATAAACGGCGCTCTACGGTAAACAGTGTTTATGTAAACAATATACTGCTGGAAACAGATTCTATATAAACGGTGCTCTACAGTAAACAGTGTTTATCTAAACAGTATACTGCTGGAAACAGATTCTATATAAACGGTATTCTGCTGGAAATAGATTCTATATAAACGGTGCCCTACAGTAAACAGTGTTTATGTAAACGATATACTGCTGGAAATAGATTCTATATAAACGGTGCTCTGCAGGAAACAGTGTTTATCTAAACAGTATGCTGCTGGAAACAGATTCTATATAAACGGTGCCCTACAGTAAACAGTGTTTATGTAAACAGTATACTTCTGCAAACTGATTCTATATAAACGGTGCCCTACAGTAAACAGTGTTTTTGTAAACGGTATACTGCTGGAAACAGATTCTCTATAATCGGTGCCCTACAGTAAACAGTGTTTATGTAAACGATATACTGCTGGAAATAGATTCTATATAAACGGTGCTCTGCAGTAAACAGTGTTTATCTAAACAGTATGCTGCTGGAAACAGATTCTATATAAAGGGTGCCCTACAGTAAACAGTGTTTATGTAAACAGTATACTTCTGCAAACTGATTCTATATAAACGGTGCCCTACAGTAAACAGTGATTATGTAAACGGTATACTGCTGGAAACAGATTCTCTATAAACGGTGCCCTACAGTAAACAGTGTTTATGTAAACGATATACTGCTGGAAATAGATTCTATATAAACGGTGCTCTACAGTAAACAGTGTTTATGTAAACAGTATACTTCTGCAAACTGATTATATATAAACGGTGCCCTACAGTAAACAGTGTTTATGTAACCAGTATACTGCAGGAAACTGATTCTATATAAACGGTGCCCTACAGTAAACACTGTTTATGTAACCAGTATACTGCTGGAAACAGATTCTATATAAACGGTGCCCTACATTAAACAGTGTTTATGTAACCAGTATACTGCAGGAAACTGATTCTATATAAACGGTGCCCTACAGTAAACACTGTTTATGTAACCAGTATACTGCTGGAAACTGATTATATATAAACGGCGCTCTACGGTAAACAGTGTTTATGTAAACAATATACTGCTGGAAACAGATTCTATATAAACGGTGCTCTACAGTAAACAGTGTTTATCTAAACAGTATACTGCTGGAAACAGATTCTATATAAACGGTGCCCTACTGTAAACAGTGTTTATGTAAACGGTATTCTGCTGGAAATAGATTCTATATAAACGGTGCCCTACAGTAAACAGTGTTTATGTAAATGGTATACTGCTGGAAACAGATTCTATATAAATGGTGCTCTACAGTAAACAGTATTTAAGTAAATGGTATACTGCTGGAAACAGATTCTATATAAACGGCGCTCTACGGTAAACAGTGTTTATGTAAACAATATACTGCTGGAAACAGATTCTATATAAACGGTGCTCTACAGTAAACAGTGTTTATCTAAACAGTATACTGCTGGAAACAGATTCTATATAAACGGTGCTCTGCAGTAAACAGTGTTTATCTAAACAGTATGCTGCTGGAAACAGATTCTATATAAACGGTGCCCTACAGTAAACAGTGTTTATGTAAACAGTATACTTCTGCAAACTGATTCTATATAAACGGTGCCCTACAGTAAACAGTGTTTTTGTAAACGGTATACTGCTGGAAACAGATTCTCTATAATCGGTGCCCTACAGTAAACAGTGTTTATGTAAACGATATACTGCTGGAAATAGATTCTATATAAACGGTGCTCTACAGTAAACAGTGTTTATCTAAACAGTATGCTGCTGGAAACAGATTCTATATAAACGGTGCCCTACAGTAAACAGTGTTTATGTAAACAGTATACTTCTGCAAACTGATTATATATAAACGGTGCCCTACAGTAACCAGTGTTTATGTAAACGGTATACTGCCGGAAACAGATTCTATATAAACGGTGCCCTACATTAAACAGTGTTTATGTAACCAGTATACTGCAGGAAACTGATTCTATATAAACGGTGCCCTACAGTAAACACTGTTTATGTAACCAGTCTACTGCTGGAAACTGATTATATATAAACGGTGAACTACAATAAACAGTGATTATGTAAACAGTATACTGCTGGAAACTGATTCTATATAAACGGTGCTCTACAGTAAACAGTATTTATGTAAACGGTATGCTGCTGGAAGCAGATTCTATATAAACGGTGCTCAACAGTAAACAGTATCTATGTAAATGTTAAACTGCTGGAAACAGATTCAATATAAACGGCCCTCTACGGTAAACAGTGTTTATGTAAACAGTATACTGCTGGAAACAGATACTTTTTAAACGGTGCTCTATAGTAAACAGTTTTTATCTAAACAGTATACTGCTGGAAACTGATTATATATAAACGGTGCCCTACAGTAAACAGTGTTTATGTAAACAGTATACTCCTGGAAATAAATTCTATATAAACGGTGCCCTGCAGTAAACAGTGTTTATGTAACCAGTATACTGCTGGAAACAGATTCTATATAAACGGTGCCCTACATTAAACAGTGTTTATGTAACCAGTATACTGCAGGAAACTGATTCTATATAAACGGTGCCCTACAGTAAACACTGTTTATGTAACCAGTATACTGCTGGAAACTGATTATATATAAACGGTGCCCTACAATAAAGAGTGATTATGTAAACAGTCTACTGCTGGAAACTGATTCTATATAAACGGTGCTCTACAGTAAACAGTATTTATGTAAACGGTATACTGCTGGAAACAGATTCTATATAAACGGTGCTCTACAGTAAACAGTATTTATGTAAATGGTATACTGCTGGAAACAGATTCTATATAAACGGCGCTCTACGGTAAACAGTGTTTATGTAAACAGTATACTGCTGGAAACAGATTCTATATAAACGGTGCTCTACAGTAAACAGTGCTTATCTAAACAGTATACTGCTGGAAACAGATTCTATATAAACGGTGCCCTACTGTAAACAGTGTTTATGTAAACGGTATTCTGCTGGAAATAGATTCTATATAAACGGTGCCCTACAGTAAACAGTGTTTATGTAAACGATATACTGCTGGAAATAGATTCTATATAAACGGTGCTCTGCAGTAAACAGTGTTTATCTAAACAGTATGCTGCTGGAAACAGATTCTATATAAACGGTGCCCTACAGTAAACAGTGTTTATGTAAACAGTATACTTCTGCAAACTGATTCTATATAAACGGTGCCCTACAGTAAACAGTGTTTATGTAAACGGTATACTGCTGGAAACAGATTCTCTATAATCGGTGCCCTACAGTAAACAGTGTTTATGTAAACGATATACTGCTGGAAATAGATTCTATATAAACGGTGCTCTACAGTAAACAGTGTTTATCTAAACAGTATGCTGCTGGAAACAGATTCTATATAAACGGTGCCCTACAGTAAACAGTGTTTATGTAAACAGTATACTTCTGCAAACTGATTATATATAAACGGTGCCCTACAATAACCAGTGTTTATGTAAACGGTATACTGCCGGAAACAGATTCTATATAAACGGTGCCCTACATTAAACAGTGTTTATGTAACCAGTATACTGCAGGAAACTGATTCTATATAAACGGTGCCCTACAGTAAACACTGTTTATGTAACCAGTCTCCTGCTGGAAACTGATTATATATAAACGGTGAACTACAATAAACAGTGATTATGTAAACAGTACACTGCTGGAAACTGATTCTATATAAACGGTGCTCTACAGTAAACAGTATTTATGTAAACGGTATGCTGCTGGAAACAGATTCTATATAAACGGTGCTCAACAGTAAACAGTATCTATGTAAATGTTAAACTGCTGGAAACAGATTCAATATAAACGGCCCTCTACGGTAAACAGTGTTTATGTAAACAGTATACTGCTGGAAACAGATACTTTTTAAACGGTGCTCTATAGTAAACAGTTTTTATCTAAACAGTATACTGCTGGAAACTGATTATATATAAACGGTGCCCTACAGTAAACAGTGTTTATGTAAACAGTATACTCCTGGAAATAAATTCTATATAAACGGTGCCCTGCAGTAAACAGTGTTTATGTAAACAGTATACTGCTGGAAACCGATTCGATATAAACGGTGCTCTACAGTAAACAGTGTTTATGTAAACAGTATACTGATGTAAACAGAGTCCATATAAACGGTGCCCTACAGTAAACCGTGTTTATGTAACAGTATACTGCTGGAAAAAGATTCTATATAAACGGTTCCCTACAATAAACAGTATACTGCTGTAAACAGAGTCTATATAAATGGTGCCCTACAGTAAACAGTGTTTATGTAAGCAGTATACTGCTGGTAACAGATTCGATATAAACGGTGCTCTACAGTAAACAGTGTTTATGTACACAGTATACTGCTGAAAACAGATTCTGTATAAACGGTGCCCTAAAGTAAACAGTGTTTATGTAAACGGTATACTGCTGGAGACTGATTCTATATAAACGGTGCCCTACAGTAAACAGTGTTTATGTAACCAGTATACTGCTGGAAACTGATTATATATAAATGGTGCCCTACAGTAAACAGTGTTTATGTAAACAGTATACTGCTGGAAACTGATTCTATATAAACGGTGCTCTACATTAAACAGTATTTATGTAAATGGTATACTGCTGGAAACAGATTCTATAAAACGGCGCTCTACGGTAAACAGTGTTTATGTAAACAGTATACTGCTGGAAACAGATACTTTTTAAACGGTGCTCTACAGTAAACAGTGTTTATTTAAACAGTATACTGCTGGAAACTGATTATATATAAACGGTGCCCCACAGTAAACAGTGTTTATGTAAACAGTATACTGCTGGAAACTGATTCTATATAAACGGTGCTCTACAGTAAACAGTATTTATGTAAACGGTGTACTCCTGGAAACAGATTCTATATAAACGGTGCTCTACAGTAAACAGTATTTATGTAAATGGTATACTGCTGGAAACAGATTATATATAAACGGCGCTCTACGGTAAACAGTGTTTATGGAAACAGTATACTGCTGGAAACAGATACTTTTAAAACGGTACTCGACAGTAAACAGTGTTTATCTAAACAGTATACTGCTGGTAACAGATTCTATATAAACGGTGCCCGACAGTAAACAGTGTTTATGTAAACAGTATACTCCTTGAAATACATTCTATATAAACGGTGCCCTGCAGTAAACAGTGTTTATGTAAACGGCATACTGCTGGAAACCGATTCTATATAAACGGTGCTCTACAGTAAACAGTGTTCATGTAACCAGTATACTGATGTAAACATAGTCTATATAAACGGTGCCCTAAAGTAAACAGTGTTTATGTAAACAGTATACTGCTGGAAACTGATTCTATATAAACGGTGCCCTACAGTAAACACTGTTTATGTAACCAGTATACTGCTGGAAACTGATTATATATAAACGGTGCCCTACAACAAACAGTGATTATGTAAACAGTATACTGCTGGAAACTGATTCTATATAAACGGTGCTCTACAGAAAACAGTATTTATGTAAACGGTATACTGCTGGAAACAGATTCTATATAAACGGTGCTCTACAGTAAACAGTATTTATGTAAATGGTATACTGCTGGAAACAGATACTTTTTAAACGGTGCTCTACAGTAAACAGTGTTCATCTAAACAGTATACTGCTAGAAACAGATTCTATATAAACGGTGCCCTACAGTAAACAGTGTTTATGTAAACGGTATACTCCTGGAAATAAATTCTATATAAACGGTCCCCTGCAGTAAACAGTGTTTATGTAAACAGTATACTGCTGGAAACCGATTCTATATAAATGGTGCTCTACAGTAAACAGTGTTTATGTAACCAGTATACTGATGTAAACAGAGTCCATATAAACGGTGCCCTACAGTAAACAGTGTTTATGTAACAGTATACTGCTGGAAACAGATTCTATATAAACGGTTCCCTACAATAAACAGTGTTTATGTAAACAGTATACTGCTGGAAACTGATTCTATATAACCGGTGCTCTACAGTAAACAGTATTTATGTAAACGGTATACTCCTGGAAACAGATTCTATATAAACGGTGCTCTACAGTAGACAGTATTTATGTAAATGGTATACTGCTGGAAACAGATTATATATAAACGGCGCTCTACGGTAAACAGTGTTTATCTAAACAGTATACTGCTGGAAACAGATTCTATATAAACGGTGCCCGACAGTAAACAGTGTTTATGTAAACAGTATACTCCTTGAAATAGATTCTATATAAACGGTGCCCTGCAGTAAACAGTGTTTATGTAAACGGCATACTGCTGGAAACCGATTCGATATAAACGGTGCTCTACAGTAAACAGTGTTTATGTAACCAGTATACTGATGTAAACAGAGTCCATATAAACGGTGCCCTACAGTAAACAGTGTTTATGTAACAGTATACTGCTGGTAACAGATTCGATATAAACGGTGCTCTACAGTAAACAGTGTTTATGTACACAGTATACTGCTGAAAACAGATTCTGTATAAACGGTGCACTACAGTAAACATTGTTTATGTAAACGGTATACTGCTGGAAAATGATTCTATATAAACGGCGCCCTACAGTAAACAGTGTTTATGTATCCAGTATACTGCTGGTAACAGATTATATAGAAAACGGTGCCCTACAGTAAACAGTATTTATGTAAATGGTATACTGCTGGAAACAGATTCAATATAACCGGTGCTCTCCGGTAATCAGTGTTTATGTAAACAGTATACTGCTGGAAACAGATTCTATATAAACGGTGCTCTACAGTAAACAGTGTTTATCTAAACAGTATGCTGCTGGAAACAGATTCTATATAAACGGTGCCCTACAGTAAACAGTGTTTATGTAAACAGTATACTTCTGCAAACTGATTATCTTTAAACGGTGCCCTACAGTAAACAGTGTTTATGTAAACGGTATACTGCTGGAAACAGATTCTATATAAACGGTGCCCTACATTAAACAGTGTTTATGTAACCAGTATACTGCAGGAAACTGATTCTATATTAACGGTGCCCTACAGTAAACACTGTTTATGTAACCAGTATACTGCTGGAAACTGATTATATATAAACGGTGCCCTATAATAAACAGCGATTATGTAAACAGTATACTGCTGGAAACTGATTCTATATAAACGGTGCTCTACAGTAAACAGTATTTTTGTAAACGGTATACTGCTGGAAACAGATTCTATATAAACGGTGCTCTACAGTAAACAGTATTTATGTAAATGGTATACTGCTGGAAACAGATTCTATATAAACGGTGCTCTACGGTAAACAGTGTTTATGTAAACAGTATACTGCTGGAAACAGATTCTATATAAACGGTGCTCTACAGTAAACAGTGTTTATCTAAACAGTATCCTGCTGGAAACAGATTCTATATAAACGGTGCCCTACTGTAAACAGTGTTTATGTAAACGGTATACTGCTGGAAATAGATTCTATATAAACGGTGCCCTACAGTAAACAGTGTTTATGTAAACGATATACTGCTGGAAATAGATTCTATATAAACGGTGCTCTACAGTAAACAGTGTTTATCTAAACAGTATGCTGCTGGAAACAGATTCTATATAAACGGTGCCCTACAGTAAACAGTGTTTATGTAAACAGTATACTTCTGCAAACTGATTCTATATAAACGGTGCCCTACAGTAAACAGTGATTATGTAAACGGTATACTGCTGGAAACAGATTCTCTATAAACGGTGCCCTACAGTAAACAGTGTTTATGTAAACGATATACTGCTGGAAATAGATTCTATATAAACGGTGCTCTACAGTAAACAGTGTTTATGTAAACAGTATACTTCTGCAAACTGATTATATATAAACGGTGCACTACAGTAAACAGTGTTTATGTAACCAGTATACTGCAGGAAACTGATTCTATATAAACGGTGCCCTACAGTAAACACTGTTTATGTAACCAGTATACTGCTGGAAACAGATTCTATATAAACGGTGCCCTACATTAAACAGTGTTTATGTAACCAGTATACTGCAGGAAACTGATTCTATATAAACGGTGCCCTACAGTAAACACTGTTTATGTAACCAGTATACTGCTGGAAACTGATTATATATAAACGGTGCCCTACAATAAACAGTGATTATGTAAACACTATACTGCTGGAAACTGATTCTATATAAACGGTGCTCTACAGTAAACAGTATTTATGTAAACGGTATACTGCTGGAAACAGATTCTATATAAACGGTGCTCTACAGTAAACAGTATTTAAGTAAATGGTATACTGCTGGAAACAGATTCTATATAAACGGCGCTCTACGGTAAACAGTGTTTATGTAAACAGTATACTGCTGGAAACAGATTCTATATAAACGGTGCTCTACAGTAAACAGTGTTTATCTAAACAGTATACTGCTGGAAACAGATTCTATATAAACGGTGCCCTACTGTAAACAGTGTTTATGTAAACGGTATTCTGCTGGAAATAGATTCTATATAAACGGTGCCCTACAGTAAACAGTGTTTATGTAAACGATATACTGCTGGAAATAGATTCTATATAAACGGTGCTCTGCAGTAAACAGTGTTTATCTAAACAGTATGCTGCTGGAAACAGATTCTATATAAACGGTGCCCTACAGTAAACAGTGTTTATGTAAACAGTATACTTCTGCAAACTGATTCTATATAAACGGTGCCCTACAGTAAACAGTGTTTTTGTAAACGGTATACTGCTGGAAACAGATTCTCTATAATCGGTGCCCTACAGTAAACAGTGTTTATGTAAACGATATACTGCTGGAAATAGATTCTATATAAACGGTGCTCTACAGTAAACAGTGTTTATCTAAACAGTATGCTGCTGGAAACAGATTCTATATAAACGGTGCCCTACAGTAAACAGTGTTTATGTAAACAGTATACTTCTGCAAACTGATTATATATAAACGGTGCCCTACAGTAACCAGTGTTTATGTAAACGGTATACTGCCGGAAACAGATTCTATATAAACGGTGCCCTACATTAAACAGTGTTTATGTAACCAGTATACTGCAGGAAACTGATTCTATATAAACGGTGCCCTACAGTAAACACTGTTTATGTAACCAGTCTACTGCTGGAAACTGATTATATATAAACGGTGAACTACAATAAACAGTGATTATGTAAACAGTATACTGCTGGAAACTGATTCTATATAAACGGTGCTCTACAGTAAACAGTATTTATGTAAACGGTATGCTGCTGGAAACAGATTCTATATAAACGGTGCTCAACAGTAAACAGTATCTATGTAAATGTTAAACTGCTGGAAACAGATTCAATATAAACGGCCCTCTACGGTAAACAGTGTTTATGTAAACAGTATACTGCTGGAAACAGATACTTTTTAAACGGTGCTCTATAGTAAACAGTTTTTATCTAAACAGTATACTGCTGGAAACTGATTATATATAAACGGTGCCCTACAGTAAACAGTGTTTATGTAAACAGTATACTCCTGGAAATAAATTCTATATAAACGGTGCCCTGCAGTAAACAGTGTTTATGTAAACAGTATACTGCTGGAAACCGATTCGATATAAACGGTGCTCTACAGTAAACAGTGTTTATGTAACAAGTATACTGATGTAAACAGAGTCCATATAAACGGTGCCCTACAGTAAACCGTGTTTATGTAACAGTATACTGCTGGAAAAAGATTCTATATAAACGGTTCCCTACAATAAACAGTATACTGCTGTAAACAGAGTCTATATAAATGGTGCCCTACAGTAAACAGTGTTTATGTAAACAGTATACTGCTGGTAACAGATTCGATATAAACGGTGCTCTACAGTAAACAGTGTTTATGTACACAGTATACTGCTGAAAACAGATTCTGTATAAACGGTGCCCTAAAGTAAACAGTGTTTATGTAAACGGTATACTGCTGGAGACTGATTCTATATAAACGGTGCCCTACAGTAAACAGTGTTTATGTAACCAGTATACTGCTGGAGACTGATTCTATATAAACGGTGCCCTACAGTAAACAGTGTTTATGTAACCAGTATACTGCTGGAAACTGATTATATATAAATGGTGCCCTACAGTAAACAGTGTTTATGTAAATAGTATACTGCTGGAAACAGATACTTTTTAAACGGTGCTCTACAGTAAACAGTGTTTATTTAAACAGTATACTGCTGGAAACTGATTATATATAAACGGTGCCCTACAGTAAACAGTGTTTATGTAAACAGTATACTGCTGGAAACTGATTCTATATAAACGGTGCTCTGCAGTAAACAGTATTTATGTAAACGGTGTACTCCTGGAAACAGATTCTATATAAACGGTGCTCTACAGTAAACAGTATTTATGTAAATGGTATACTGCTGGAAAGAGATTATATATAAACGGCGCTCTACGGTAAACAGTGTTTATGGAAACAGTATACTGCTGGAAACAGATACTTTTAAAACGGTACTCGACAGTAAACAGTGTTGATCTAAACAGTATACTGCTGGTAACAGATTCTATATAAACGGTGCCCGACAGTAAACAGTGTTTATGTAAACAGTATACTCCTTGAAATACATTCTATATAAACGGTGCCCTGCAGTAAACAGTGTTTATGTAAACGGCATACTGCTGGAAACCGATTCTATATAAACGGTGCTCTACAGTAAACAGTGTTCATGTAACCAGTATACTGATGTAAACATAATCTATATAAACGGTGCCCTAAAGTAAACAGTGTTTATGTAAACAGTATACTGCTGGAAACTGATTCTATATAAACGGTGCCCTACAGTAAACACTGTTTATGTAACCAGTATACTGCTGGAAATTGATTATATATAAACGGTGCCCTACAACAAACAGTGATTATGTAAACAGTATACTGCTGGAAACTGATTCTATATAAACGGTGCTCTACAGAAAACAGTATTTATGTAAACGGTATACTGCTGGAAACAGATTCTATATAAACGGTGCTCTACAGTAAACAGTATTTATGTAAATGGTATACTGCTGGAAACAGATACTTTTTAAACGGTGCTCTACAGTAAACAGTGTTCATCTAAACAGTATACTGCTAGAAACAGATTCTATATAAACGGTGCCCTACAGAAAACAGTGTTTATGTAAACGGTATACTCCTGGAAATAAATTCTATATAAACGGTCCCCTGCAGTAAACAGTGTTTATGTAAACAGTATACTGCTGGAAAACGATTCTATATAAACGGTGCTCTACAGTAAACAGTGTTTATGTAACCAGTATACTGATGTAAACAGAGTCCATATAAACGGTGCCCTACAGTAAACAGTGTTTATGTAACAGTATACTGCTGGAAACAGATTCTATATAAACGGTTCCCTACAATAAACAGTGTTTATGTAAACAGTATACTGCTGTAAACAGAGTCTATATAAACGGTGCTCTACAGTAAACAGTGTTTATGTAACCAGTATACTGCAGGAAACTGATTCTATATAAACGGTGCCCTACAGTAAACACTGTTTATGTAACCAGTATACTGCTGGAAACAGATTCTATATAAACGGTGCCCTACATTAAACAGTGTTTATGTAACCAGTATACTGCAGGAAACTGATTCTATATAAACGGTGCCCTACAGTAAACACTGTTTATGTAACCAGTATACTGCTGGAAACTGATTATATATAAACGGTGCCCTACAATAAACAGTGATTATGTAAACAGTATACTGCTGGAAACTGATTCTATATAAACGGTGCTCTACAGTAAACAGTATTTATGTAAACGGTATACTGCTGGAAACAGATTCTATATAAACGGTGCTCTACAGTAAACAGTATTTATGTAAATGGTATACTGCTGGAAACAGATTCTATATAAACGGCGCTCTACGGTAAACAGTGTTTATGTAAACAGTATACTGCTGGAAACAGATTCTATATAAACGGTGCTCTACAGTAAACAGTGTTTATCTAAACAGTATACTGCTGGAAACAGATTCTATATAAACGGTGCCCTACTGTAAACAGTGTTTATGTAAACGGTATTCTGCTGGAAATAGATTCTATATAAACGGTGCCCTACAGTAAACAGTGTTTATGTAAACAGTATACTTCTGCAAACTGATTCTATATAAACGGTGCCCTACAGTAAACAGTGTTTATGTAAACGGTATACTGCTGGAAACAGATTCTCTATAATCGGTGCCCTACATTAAACAGTGTTTATGTAACCAGTATACTGCAGGAAACTGATTCTATATAAACGGTGCCCTACAGTAAACAGTGTTTATGTAAACAGTATACTTCTGCAAACTGATTATATATAAACGGTGCCCTACAGTAACCAGTGTTTATGTAAACGGTATACTGCCGGAAACAGATTATTTATAAACGGTGACCTACATTAAACAGTGTTTATGTAACCAGTATACTGCAGGAAACTGATTCTATATAAACGGTGCCCTACAGTAAACACTGTTTATGTAACCAGTCTACTGCTGGAAACTGATTATATATAAACGGTGAACTACAATAAACAGTGATTATGTAAACAGTATACTGCTGGAAACTGATTCTATATAAACGGTGCTCTACAGTAAACAGTACTTATGTAAACGGTATGCTGCTGGAAACAGATTCTATATAAACGGTGCTCAACAGTAAACAGTATCTATGTAAATGTTAAACTGCTGGAAACAGATTCAATATAAACGGCCCTCTACGGTAAACAGTGTTTATGTAAACAGTATACTGCTGGAAACAGATACGTTTTAAACGGTGCTCTATAGTAAACAGTTTTTATCTAAACAGTATACTGCTGGAAACTGATTATATATAAACGGTGCCCTACAGTAAACAGTGTTTATGTAAACAGTATACTCCTGGAAATAAATTCTATATAAACGGTGCCCTGCAGTAAACAGTGTTTATGTAAACAGTATACTGCTGGAAACCGATTCGATATAAACGGTGCTCTACAGTAAACAGTGTTTATGTAACCAGTATACTGATGCAAACAGAGTCCATATGAACGGTGCCCTACAGTAAACCGTGTTTATGTAACAGTATACTGCTGGAAAAAGATTCTATATAAACGGTTCCCTACAATAAACAGTATACTGCTGTAAACAGAGTCTATATAAATGGTGCCCTACAGTAAACAGTGTTTATGTAAACAGTATACTGCTGGTAACAGATTCGATATAAACGGTGCTCTACAGTAAACAGTGTTTATGTACACAGTATACTGCTGAAAACAGATTCTGTATAAACGGTGCCCTAAAGTAAACAGTGTTTATGTAAACGGTATACTGCTGGAGACTGATTCTATATAAACGGTGCCCGACAGTAAACAGTGTTTATGTAACCAGTATACTGCTGGAAACTGATTATATATAAATGGTGCCCTACAGTAAACAGTGTTTATGTAAACAGTATACTGCTGGAAACTGATTCTATATAAACGGTGCTCTACATTAAACAGTATTTATGTAAATGGTATACTGCTGGAAACAGATTCTATAAAACGGCGCTCTACGGTAAACAGTGTTTATGTAAACAGTATACTGCTGGAAACAGATACTTTTTAAACGGTGCTCTACAGTAAACAGTGTTTATTTAAACAGTATACTGCTGGAAACTGATTATATATAAACGGTGCCCTACAGTAAACAGTGTTTATGTAAACAGTATACTGCTGGAAACTGATTCTATATAAACGGTGCTCTACAGTAAACAGTATTTATGTAAACGGTGTACTCCTGGAAACAGATTCTATATAAACGGTGCTCTACAGTAAACAGTATTTATGTAAATGGTATACTGCTGGAAACAGATTATATATAAACGGCGCTCTACGGTAAACAGTGTTTATGGAAACAGTATACTGCTGGAAACAGATACTTTTAAAACGGTACTCGACAGTAAACAGTGTTTATCTAAACAGTATACTGCTGGTAACAGATTCTATATAAACGGTGCCCGACAGTAAACAGTGTTTATGTAAACAGTATACTCCTTGAAATACATTCTATATAAACGGTGCCCTGCAGTAAACAGTGTTTATGTAAACGGCATACTGCTGGAAACCGATTCTATATAAACGGTGCTCTACAGTAAACAGTGTTCATGTAACCAGGATACTGATGTAAACATAGTCTATATAAACGGTGCCCTAAAGTAAACAGTGTTTATGTAAACAGTATACTGCTGGAAACTGATTCTATATAAACGGTGCCCTACAGTAAACACTGTTTATGTAACCAGTATACTGCTGGAAACTGATTATATATAAACGGTGCCCTACAACAAACAGTGATTATGTAAACAGTATACTGCTGGAAACTGATTCTATATAAACGGTGCTCTACAGAAAACAGTATTTATGTAAACGGTATACTGCTGGAAACAGAGTCCATATAAACGGTGCCCTACAGTAAACAGTGTTAATGTAACAGTATACTGCTGGAAACAGATTCTATATAAACGGTTCCCTACAATAAACAGTGTTTATGTAAACAGTATACTGCTGTAAACAGAGTCTATATAAACGGTGCTCTACAGTAAACAGTGTTTATGTAAACAGTATACTGCTGGTAACAGATTCGATATAAACGGTGCTGTACAGTAAACAGTGTTTCTGTACACTGTATACTGCTGAAAACAGATTCTGTATAAACGGTGCCCTGCAGTAAACAGTGTTTATGTAAACGGTATACTGCTGGAAACTGATTCTATATAAACGGTGCCCTACAGTAAACAGTGTTTATGTAAACAGTATACTGCTGGAAACTGATTCTATATAAACGGTGCTCTACATTAAACAGTATTTATGTAAATGGTATAATGCTGGAAACAGATTCTATATAAACGGCGCTCTACGGTAAACAGTGTTTATGTAAACAGTATACTGCTGGAAACAGATACTTTTTAAACGGTGCTCTACAGTAAACAGTGTTTATCTAAACAGTATACTGCTGGAAACTGATTTTATATAAACGGTGCCCTACAGTAAACAGTGTTTATGTAAAAAGTATACTGCTGGAAACTGATTCTGTATAAACGGTGCTCTACAGTAAACAGTATTTATGTAAATGGTATACTGCTGGAAACAGATTATATACAAACGGCGCTCTACGGTAAACAGTGTTTATGTAAACAGTATACTGCTGGAAACAGATACTTTTTAAACGGTGCTCTACAGTAAACAGTGTTTATCTAAACAGTATACTGCTGGAAACTGATAATATATAAACGGTGCCCTACAGTAAACAGTGTTTATGTAAACAGTATACTGCTGCAAACTGATTCTATATAAACGCTGCTCTACAGTAAACAGTATTTATGTGAACGGTATACTGCTGGAAACAGATTCTATATAAACGGTGCTCTACAGTAAACAGTATTTATGTAAATGGTATACTGCTGGAAACAGATACTTTTAAAACGGTGCTCTACAGTAAACAGTGTTTATCTAAACAGTATACTGCTGGAAACAGATTCTATATAAACGGTGCCCTACAGTAAACAGTGTTTATGTAAACAGTATACTCCTGTAAATAAATTCTATATAAACGGTGCCCTGCAGTAAACAGTGTTTATCTAAACGGTATACTGCTGGAAACTGATTCTATATAAACGGTGCCCTACAGTAAACAGTGTTTATGTAACCAGTATACTGCTGGAAACTGATTATATATAAATGGTGCCCTACAGTAAACAGTGTTTATGTAAACAGTATGCTGCTGGAAACTGATTCTATATAAACGGTGCTCTACATTAAACAGTATTTATGTAAATGGTATACTGCTGGAAACAGATTCTATATAAACGGCGCTCTACGGTAAACAGTGTTTATGTAAACAGTATACTGCTGGAAACGATTACTTTTTAAACGGTGCTCTACAGTAAACAGTTTTTATCTAAACACTTTACTGCTGGAAACTGATTATATATAAACGGTGCCCTACAATAAACAGTGTTTATGTAAACAGTATACTGCTGGAAACTGATTCTATATAAACGGTGCTCTACAGTAAACAGTATTTATGTAAACGGTATACTCCTGGAAACAGATTCTATATAAACGGTGCTCTACAGTAGACAGTATTTATGTAACAGTATACTGACGGATACAGATTCTATATAAACGGCTCCCTACAATAAACAGTGTTTATGTAAACAGTATACTGCTGTAAACAGAGTCTATATAAATGGTGCCCTACAGTAAACAGTGTTTATGTAAACAGTATACTGCTGGTAACAGATTCGATATAAACGGTGCTCTACAGTAAACAATGTTTATGTACACAGTATACTGCTGAAAACAGATTCTGTATAAAAGGTGCCCTACAGTAAACATTGTTTATGTAAACGGTATACTGCTGGAAACTGATTCTATATAAACGGCGCCCTACAGTAAACAGTGTTTATGTAACCAGTATACTGCTGGTAACAGATTATATATAAACGGTGCCCTACAGTAAACAGTATTTATGTAAATGGTATACTGCTGGTAACAGATTCGATATAAACGGTGCTCTACAGTAAACAATGTTTATGTACACAGTATACTGCTGAAAACAGATTCTGTATAAAAGATGCCCTACAGTAAACATTGTTTATCTAAACAGTATACTGCTGGAAACAGATTCTATATAAACGGTGCTCTAAGGTAATCAGTGTTTATGTAAACAGTATACTGCTGGAAACAGATTCTATATAAACGGTGCTCTACAGTAAACAGTGTTTATCTAAACGGTATGCTGCTGGAAACAGATTCTATATAAACGGTGCCCTACAGTAAACAGTGTTTATGTAAACAGTATACTTCTGCAAACTGATTATATATAAACGGTGCCCTACAGTAAACAGTGTTTATGTAAACGGTATACTGCTGGAAACAGATTCTATATAAACGGTGCCCTACATTAAACAGTGTTTATGTAACCAGTATACTGCAGGAAACAGATTCTATATAAACGGTGCCCTACATTAAACAGTGTTTATGTAACCAGTATACTGCAGGAAACTGATTCTATATAAACGGTGCCCTACAGTAAACACTGTTTATGTAAACGGTATACTGCTGGAAATAGATTCTATATAAACGGTGCCCTACAGTAAACAGTGTTTATGTAAACGATATACTGCTGGAAATAGATTATATATAAACGGTGCTCTACAGTAAACAGTGTTTATATAAACAGTATGCTGCTGGAAACAGGTTCTATATAAACGGTGCCCTACAGTAAACAGTGTTTATGTAAACAGTATACTTCTGCAAACTGATTCTATATAAACGGTGCCCTACAGTAAACAGTGTTTATGTAAACGGTATACTGCCTGAAACAGATTCTTTTTAAACGGTGCCCTACAGTAAACAGTGTTTATGTAAACGATACACTGCTGGAAATAGATTCTATATAAACGGTGCTCTACAGTAAACAGTGTTTATCTAAACAGTATGCTGCTGGAAACAGATTCTATATAAACGGTGCCCTACAGTAAACAGTGTTTCTGTAAACAGCATACTTCTGCAAACTGATTATATATAAACGGTGCCCTACAGTAACCAGTGTTTATGTAAACGGTATACTGCTGGAAACAGATTCTATATAAACGGTGCCCTACATTAAACAGTGTTTATGTAACCAGTATACTGCAGGAAACTGATTCTATATAAACGGTGCCCTACAGTAAACACTGTTTATGTAACCAGTATACTGCTGGAAACTGATTATATATAAACGGTGCCCTACAATAAACAGTGATTATGTAAACAGTATACTGCTTGTAACAGATTATATATAAACGGTGCCCTACAGTAAACAGTATTTATGTAAATGGTATACTGCTGGAAACAGATTCTATATAAACGGTGCTCTACGGTAATCAGTGTTTATGTAAACAGTATACTGCTGGAAACAGATTCTATATAAACGGTGCTCTACAGTAAACAGTGTTTATCTCAACGGTATGCTGCTGGAAACAGATTCTATATAAACGGTGCCCTACAGTAAACAGTGTTTATGTAAACAGTATACTTCTGCAAACTGATTATATATAAACGGTGCCCTACAGTAAACAGTGTTTATGTAAACGGTATACTGCTGGAAACAGATTCTATATAAACGGTGCCCTACATTAAACAGTGTTTATGTAACCAGTATACTGCAGGAAACTGATTCTATATAAACGGTGCCCTACAGTCAACACTGTTTATGTAACCAGTATACTGCTGGAAACTGATTATATATAAACGGTGCCCTACAATAAACAGTGATTATGTAAACAGTATACTGCTGGAAACTGATTCTATATAAACGGTGCTCTACAGTAAACAGTATTTATGTAAATGGTATACTGCTGGAAACAGATTCTATATAAACGGCGCTCTACGGTAAACAGTGTTTATGTAAACAGTATACTGCTGGAAACAGATTCTATATAAACGGTGCTCTACAGTAAACAGTGTTTATCTAAACAGTATACTGCTGGAAACAGATTCTATATAAACGGTGCCCTACTGTAAACAGTGTTTATGTAAACGGTATACTGCTGGAAATAGATTCTATATAAACGGTGCCCTACAGTAAACAGTGTTTATGTAAACGATATACTGCTGGAAATAGATTATATATAAACGGTGCTCTACAGTAAACAGTGTTTATATAAACAGTATGCTGCTGGAAACAGATTCTATATAAACGGTGCCCTACAGTAAACAGTGTTTATGTAAACAGTATACTTCTGCAAACTGATTCTATATAAACGGTGCCCTACAGTAAACAGTGTTTATGTAAACGGTATACTGCCTGAAACAGATTCTTTTTAAACGGTGCCCTACAGTAAACAGTGTTTATGTAAACGATACACTGCTGGAAATAGATTCTATATAAACGGTGCTCTACAGTAAACAGTGTTTATCTAAACAGTATGCTGCTGGAAACAGATTCTATATAAACGGTGCCCTACAGTAAACAGTGTTTCTGTAAACAGCATACTTCTGCAAACTGATTATATATAAACGGTGCCCTACAGTAACCAGTGTTTATGTAAACGGTATACTGCTGGAAACAGATTCTATATAAACGGTGCCCTACATTAAACAGTGTTTATGTAACCAGTATACTGCAGGAAACTGATTCTATATAAACGGTGCCCTACAGTAAACACTGTTTATGTAACCAGTATACTGCTGGAAACTGATTATATATAAACGGTGCCCTACAATAAACAGTGATTATGTAAACAGTATACTGCTGGAAACTGATTCTATATAAACGGTGCTCTACAGTAAACAGTATTTATGTAAACGGTATTCTGCTGGAAACAGATTCTATATAAACGGTGCTCTACAGTAAACAGTATCAATGTAAATGGTAAACTGCTGGAAACAGATTCTATATAAACGGCCCTCTACGGTAAACAGTGTTTATGTAAACAGTATACTGCTGGAAACAGATACTTTTTAAACAGTGCTCTATAGTAAACAGTTTTTAGCTAAACAGTATACTGCTGGAAACTGATTATATATAAACGGTGCCCTACAGTAAACAGTGTTTATGTAAACAGTATACTCCTGGAAATAAATTCTATATAAACGGTGCCCTGCAGTAAACAGTGTTTATGTAAACAGTATACTGCTGGAAAAAGATTCGATATAAACGGTGCTCTACAGTAAACAGTGTTTATGTAACCAGTATACTGATGTAAACAGAGTCAATATGAACGGTGCCCTACAGTAAACCGTGTTTATGTAACAGTATACTGCTGGAAAAAGATTATATATAAACGGTTCCCTACAATAAACAGTGTTTATGTAAACAGTATACTGCTGTAAACAGAGTCTATATAAATGGTGCCCTACAGTAAACAGTGTTTATGTAAACAGTATACTGCTGGTAACAGATTCGATATAAACGGCGCTCTACAGTAAACAGTGTTTATGTACACAGTATACTGCTGAAAACAGATTCTGTATAAACGGTGCCCTACAGTAAACAGTGTTTATGTAAACGGTATACTGCTGGAAACTGATTCTATATAAACGGTGCCCTACAGTGAACAGTGTTTATGTAAACAGTATATTGCTGGAAACTGATTCTATATAAACGGTGCTCTACATTAAACAGTATTTATGTAAATGGTATACTGCTGGAAACAGATTCTATATAAACGGCGCTCTACGGTAAACAGTGTTTATGTAAACAGTATACTGCTGGAAACAGATACTTTTTAAACGGTGCTCTACAGTAAACAGTGTTTATCTAAACAGTATACTGCTGGAAACTGATTTTATATAAACGGTGCCCGACAGTAAACAGTGTTTATGTAAACAGTATACTGCTGGAAACTGATTATAGAAAAACGGTGCTCTACAGTAAACAGTATTTATGTAAACGGTGTACTCCTGGAAACAGATTCTATATAAACGGTGCTCTACAGTAAACAGTATTTATGTAAATGGTATACTGCTGGAAACAGATTATATATAAACGGCGCTCTACGGTAAACAGTGTTTATGGAAACAGTATACTGCTGGAAACAGATACTTTTAAAACGGTACTCGACAGTAAACAGTGTTTATCTAAACAGTATACTGCCGGAAACAGATTCTATATAAACGGTGCCCGACAGAAAACAGTGTTTATGTAAACAGTATACTCCTTGAAATAGATTCTATATAAACGGTGCCCTGAGGTAAACAGTGTTTATGTAAACGGAATACTGCTGGAAACCGAATCTATATAAACGGTGCTCTACAGTAAACAGTGTTCATGTAACCAGTATACTGATGTAAACATAGTCTATATAAACGGTGCCCTAAAGTAAACAGTGTTTATGTAAACAGTATACTGCTGGAAACTGATTCTATATAAACGGTGCCCTACAGTAAACACTGTTTATGTAACCAGTATACTGCTGGAAACTGATTATAAATAAACACTGCCCTACAATAAACAGTGATTATGTAAACAGTATACTGCTGGAAACTGATTCTATATAAACGGTGCTCTACAGTAAAAAGTATTTATGTAAACGGTATACTGCTGGAAACAGATTCTATATAAACGGTGCTCTACAGTAAACAGTATTTATGTAAATGGTATACTGCTGGAAACAGATACTTTTCAAACGGTGCTCTACAGTTAACAGTGTTCATCTAAACAGTATACTGCTAGAAACAGATTCTATACAAACGGTGCCCTACAGTAAACAGTGTTTATGTAAACGGTATACTCCTGGAAACCGATTCTATATAAACGGTGCTCTACAGTAAAAAGTGTTTATGTAACCAGTATACTGATGTCAACAGAGTCAATATAAACGGTGCCCTACAGTAAACAGTGTTTATGTAACAGTATACTGCTGGAAACAGATTCTATATAAACGGTTCCCTACAATAAACAGTGTTTATGTAAACAGTATACTGCTGTAAACAGAGTCTATATAAACGGTGCTCTACAGTAAACAGTGTTTATGTAAACAGTATACTGCTGGTAACAGATTCGATATAAACGGTGCTCTACAGTAAACAGTGCTTCTGTACACTGTATACTGCTGAAAACAGATTCTGTATAAACGGTGCCCTGCAGTAAACAGTGTTTATGTAAACGGTATACTGCTGGAAACTGATTCTATATAAACGATGCCCTACAGTAAACAGTATTTATCTAAACAGTACACTGCTGGAAACAGATTCCATATAAACGGTGTTCTACAGTAAACAGTATTTAAGTAAACAGTGTACTGCTGGAAACAGATTCTATATAAACGGTACTCTACAGTGAACAGTGTTTATGTAAACAATATACTGCTGGAAACAGATTCTATTAAAACGGTGGGCTACAGTAAACAGTGTTTATGTAAACAGTATTCTGCTGGACACAGATTCTATATAAACGGTGCTCTACAGTAAACAGTATTTATTTAAATGGTAATCTGTTGGAAACAGATTCTATATAAACGGTGCCCTACAGTAAACAGTGCTTATGTAAACAGTATACTGCCGTAAACAGATTCTATATAAAGGGTGCCCTACGGTAAACAGTATTTATGTAAACAGTATACTGATGGAAACAGAATCTATATAAACGATTCTCTACAGCAAACAGTGTTTATGTAATCAGTATACTGCTGGAAACAGATTCTACATAAACGTTGCTCTACAGTGAAGACTTTTTATGTAAACAGTATACTGCTGGAAACAGATTCTATATAAACGATACTCTACAGTAAACAGTGTTTATGTAAACAGTATACTGCTGGAAACAGATTCTATATAAACAGTGCCCTACAGTATATAGTGTTTATATAAACAGTGTACTGCTGGAAACAGATTCTATATAAACGGTGCTCTACAGTAAACAGTATTTATGTAAACAGTATACTGGTGTAAACAGATTCTATATCAACGGTACTCTACAGTAAACAGTGTTTATGTAAACAGTATACTGCTGGAAACAGATTCTATATAAACGGTGCTCTACAGTAAACAGTGTTTATGTAAACGGTATACTGCTGGAAACAGATTCTATATAAACGGTGTTCTACAGTAAACAGAGTTTATATAAATATTATACTGCTGGAAACAGATTCTATATAAACGGTGCCCTACAGTAAACACTGTTTTTGTAAACAGTATACTGCTGGAAACAGATTATATATAAACGGTGCTCTACAGTAAACAGTGTTTATGTACACAGTATACTGCTGAAAACAGATTCTGTATCAACGGTGCCCTACAGTAAACAGTGTTAATGTAAACAATATACTGCTGGAAACAGATTCTGTATAAACGGCGCCCTACAGTAAACTGTGTTTATGTAAACAATATACTGCTGGAAACAGATTCTATATAAACGGTGCTCTACAGTAAACAGTATTTATGCAAACGGTAAACTGCTGGACACAGATTCTATATAAACGGGGCTCTACAGTAAACAGTATTTATGTAAATGGTAATCTGTTGGAAACAGATTCTATATAAACGGTGCCCTACAGTAAACAGTGCTTATGTAAACAGTATACTGCTGGAAACAGAATCTATATAAACGATGCTCTACAGTAAACAGTGTTTATGTAATCAGTATACTGCTGGAAACAGATTCTACGTAAACGGTGCTCTACAGTGAACTGTGTTTATGTAAACAGTATACTGCTGGAAACAGATTCTATATAAACGGTGCTCTACAGTAAACAGCAATTATGTAAACAGTATACTGCTGGAAACAGATTATATATAAACGGTACTCTACAGTAAACAGTGTTTATGTTAACAGTATACTGCTGGACACAGATTCTATTTGAACGGTGCTCTACAGTAAACAGTGTTTATGTAAACGGTATACTGCTGGAAACAGATTCTATGTAAACGGTGCTCTACAGTAAACAGAGTTTATATATAAACATTATACTGCTGGAAACAGATTCTATATAAACGGTGCCCTAGAGTAAACACTGTTTATGTAAACAGTATACTGCTGGAAATAGTTTCTATATAAACGGTGCTCTGCAGTAAACAGCGTTTATGTACACAGTATACTGCTGAAAACAGATTCTGTATAAACGGTGCCCTACAGTAAACAGTGTTATTGTAAACAATATACTGCTGGAAACAGATTCTATATAAACGGTGCTCTACAGTAAACAGTGTTTATGAAAACGGTATACTGGTGTAAAAATATTCTGTATAAACGGAGCCCTACAGTAAACTGTTTATGTAAACAATATACTGCTGGAAATAGATTCTATATAAACGGTGCTCTACAGTAAACAGTGTTTATGTAAACGGTATACTGCTGGAAACAGATTCTATATAAACGGTACTCTACAGTAAACAGTGTTTATGTAACCAGTATACTGCTGGAAACAGATTCTATATTAACAGTGCTCTACAGTAAACAGTATTTATGCAAATGGTAAACTGCTGGAAACAGATTCTATATAAACGGTGCTCTACAGTAAACAGTGTTTATGTAAACAGTATTCTGCTGGACACAGATGCTATATTAACGGTGCTCTACAGTAAACAGTATTTATGCAAATGGTAAACTGTTGGAAACAGATTCTATATAAACGGTGCCCTACAGTAAACAGTGCTTATGTAAACAGTATACTGCTGGAAACAGATTCTATATAAACGATGCCCTACAGTAAACAGTATTTATCTAAACAGTATACTGCTGGAAAGAGAATCTATATAAACGATGCTCTACAGTAAACAGTGTTTAAGTAATCAGTATACGGCTGGAAACAGATTCTATATAAACGATATTCTACAGTAAACAGTTTTTATGTAAACAGTATACTGCTGGAAACAGATTCTATATAAACGGTGCCCTACAGTAAATAGTGTTTATATAAACAGTATACTGCTGGAAACAGATTCTATATAAACGGAGCTCTACAGTAAACAGTATTTATGTAAATGGTAATCTGTTTGAAACAGATTCTATATAAACGGTGCCCTACAGTAAACAGTGCTTATGTAAACAGTGTACTGCTGGAAACAGATTCTATATAAAGGGTGCCCTACAGTAAACAGTATTTATGTAAACAGTATACTGATGGAAACAGAATCTATATAAACGATGCTCTACAGTAAACAGTGTTTATGCAATCAGTATGCTGCTGGAAACAGATTCTACTTAAACGGTGCTCTACAGTGAACAGTATTTATGTAAACAGTATACTGCTGGAAACAGATTCTATATAAACGGTGCCCTACAGTAACAAGTGTTTATGTAAACGGTATACAGCTGGAAACAGATTCTGTAGAAACGGTGCCCTACTGTAAACTGTGTTTATGTAAACAATATACTGCTGGAAACAGATTCTATATAAACGGTGCTCTACAGTAAACAGTGTTTATGTAAACAGTATACTGCTGGAAACAGATTCTATATAAACTGTGCCCTACAGTAAACACTGTTTATGTAAACAGTATACTGCTGGAAACTGATTCTATATAAATGATGCCCTACAGTAAACAGTGTTTATGTAAACGGTATACTGCTGGAAACAGATTCTTTTTAAACGGTGCTGTACAGTAAACAGTGTTTATGTACACAGTATAGTGCTGAAAACAGATTCTGTATAAACGGTGCCCTACAGTAAACTGTGTTTATGTAAACGGTATACTGCTGGAAACAGATTCTACATAAACGGTGTTCTACAGTAAAACGTGTTTTTGTAAACGGTATACAGCTGGAAACAGATTCTGTAGAAACGGTGCCCTACTGTAAACAGTGTTTTTGTAAACAATATACTGCTGGAAACAGATTCTATATAAACGGTGCTCTACAGTAAACATTGTTTATGTAAACAGTATACTGCTGGAAACATATTCTATATAAACTGTGCCCTACAGTAAACAGTGTTTATGTAAACAGTATACTGCTGGAAACTGATTCTATATAAATGATGCCCTACAGTAAACAGTGTTTATGTAAATGTATACTGCTGGAAACAGATTATTTTTAAACGGTGCTGTACAGTAAACAGTGTTTATGTACACAGTATAGTGCTGAATACAGATTCTGTATAAACGGTGCCCTACAGTAAACTGTGTTTATGTCAACAATATACTGCTGTAAACAGATTCTATATATAAACGGTGTGCTACAGTAAACAGTGTTTATGTAAACGGTATACTGCTGTAAACAGAGTCTATATAAATGATGCCCTACAGTACAAAGTGTTTGTGTAAACAGTATACTGCTGGAAACAGATTCTATATAAACGGTGCCCTACAGTAAACACTGTTTATGTAAACGGTATACTGCTGGAAACAGATTCTAAATAAACGGTGCTCTACAGTAAACAGTGTGTATGTAAACAGTGTTTATGTAAACAGTATA
This sequence comes from Scyliorhinus torazame, assembly GCF_047496885.1. Taxonomy (NCBI): domain Eukaryota; kingdom Metazoa; phylum Chordata; class Chondrichthyes; order Carcharhiniformes; family Scyliorhinidae; genus Scyliorhinus; species Scyliorhinus torazame. The sequence goes on along the minus strand of NC_092729.1, from coordinate 77,349,074 downwards.
CTGCTGGAAACAGATTCTATATCAACGGTGCCCGACAGAAAACAGTGTTTATGTAAACAGTATACTGCTGGAAACAGATTTAATATAAACGGTGCTCTACAGTAAACAGTGTTTATGTAAACAGTATTCTGCTGGAAACATATTCTATATAAACGATAATCTACAGTAAACAGTGTTTATGTAAACAGTATACTGCTGGAAACATATTCTATATAAACGGTGCACTACAGTAAATAGTGATTATATAAACAGTATACTGCTGGAAACAGATTCTATATAAACGGTGCTCTACAATAAACAGTATTTATGTAAACAGTATACTGCTGGAAACAGCTTCTAAATAAACGGTACTCTAGAGTAAACAGTGTTTATGTAAACAGTATACTGCTGGAAACAGATTCTATATAAACGATGCTCTACAGTAAACAGTGTTTATGAAAACAATATACTGCTGGAAACAGATTCTATATAAACGGTGCCCTACAGTAAATAGTGTTTATGTAAACAATATACTGATGGAAACAGATTCTCTAAACGGTGCTCTTCAGTAAACAGTGTTTATGTAAACAGTATACTGCTGGAAACAGATTCTATATAAACTGTGCCCCACAGTAAACAGTGTTTATGTAAACAGCATACTGCTGGAAACTGATTCTATATAAATGATGCCCTACAGTAAACAGTGTTTATGTAAACGGTATACTGCTGGAAACAGATTCTTTTTAAACGGTGCTGTACAGTAAACAGTGTTTATGTACACAGTATAGTGCTGAATACAGATTCTGTATAAACGGTGCCCTACAGTAAACTGTGTTTATCTCAACAATATACTGCTGGATACAGATTCTATATAAACTGTGCTCTACAGTAAAGAGTGTTTATGTAAACGGTATACTGCTGGAAACAGATTATATATATAAACGGTGTGCTACAGTAAACAGTGTTTATGTAAACGGTATACTGCTGTAAACAGAGTCTATATAAATGATGCCCTACAGTACAAAGTGTTTATGTAAACAGTATACTGCTGGAAACAGATTCTATATAAACGGTGCCCTACAGTAAACACTGTTTATGTAAACGGTATACTGCTGGGAAAAGATTCTAAATAAATGGTGCTCTACAGTAAACAGTGTTTATGTAACCAGTATACTGCTGGAAACAGATTCTATATAAACGGTGCTCTACAGTAAACAGTGTTTATGTACACAGTATACTGCTGAAAACAGATTCTGTATAAACGGTGCCCTACAGTAAACAGTCTTTATGTAAACAATATACTGCTGGAAACAGATTCTATATAAACGGTGCTCTACAGTAAACAGTGTTTATGTAATCGGTATACTGCTGGAAACAGATTCTATATAAACTGTGCTCTACAGTAAACAGTGTTTATGTAAACGGTATACTGCTGTAAACAGAGTCTATATAAATGGTGCCCTACAGTAAACAGTGTTTATGTAAACAGTATACTGCTGGAAACAGATTATATATAAACGGTGCCCTACAGTAAACAGTGTTTATGTAAACTGTATACTGCTGGAAACAGATTCTATATAAACGATACTCGACAGTAAACAGTGTTTATGTAAACAGTATACTGCTGGAAACATATTCTATATAAACGGTGCCCTACAGTAAAACGTGTTTTTGTAAACGGTATACAGCTGGAAACAGATTCTGTAGAAACGGTGCCCTACTGTAAACAGTGTTTTTGTAAACAATATACTGCTGGAAACAGATTCTGTATAAACGGTGCTCTACAGTAAACAGTGTTTACTTAAACAGTATACTGCTGGAAACAGATTCTATATAAACTGTGCCCTACAGTAAACAGTGTTTATGTAAACAGTATACTGCTGGAACCTATTTCTATATAAATGATGCCCTACAGTAAATAGTGTTTATGTAAATGTATACTTCTGGAAACAGATTATTTTTAAACGGTGCTGTACAGTAAACAGTGTTTATGTACACAGTATAGTGCTGAATACAGATTCTGTATAAACGGTGCCCTACAGTAAACTGTGTTTATGTCAACAATATACTGCTGGATACAGATTCTATATAAACTGTGCTCTACAGTAAACAGTGTTTATGTAAACGGTATACTGCTGGAAACAGATGCTATATATAAACGGTGTGCTACAGTAAACAGTGTTTATGTAAACGGTATACTGCTGTAAACAGAGTCTATATAAATGATGCCCTACAGTACAAAGTGTTTATGTAAACAGTATACTGCTGGAAACAGATTCTATATAAACGGTGCCCTACAGTAAACACTGTTTATGTAAACGGTATACTGCTGGAAACAGATTCTAAATAAACGGTGCTCTACAGTAAACAGTGTTTATGTAAACAGTGTTTATGTAAACAGTATACTGCTGGAAACAGATTCTATATCAACGGTGCCCGACAGAAAACAGTGTTTATGTAAACAGTATACTGCTGGAAACAGATTTAATATAAACGGTGCTCTACAGTAAATAGTGATTATATAAACAGTATACTGCTGGAAACAGATTCTATATAAACGGTGCTCTACAATAAACAGTATTTATGTAAACAGTATACTGCTGGAAACAGCTTCTATATAAACGGTACTCTACAGTAAACAGTGTTTATGTAAACAGTATACTGCTGGAAACAGATTCTATATAAACGATGCTCTACAGAAAACAGTGTTTATGAAAACAATATACTGCTGGAAACAGATTCTATATAAACGGTGCCCCACAGTAAATAGTGTTTATGTGAACAATATACTGATGGAAACAGATTCTATATAAACGGTGCTCTTCAGTAAACAGTGTTTATGTAAACAGTATACTGCTGGAAACAGATTCTATATAAACTGTGCCCCACAGTAAACAGTGTTTATGTAAACAGCAAACTGCTGGAAACTGATTCTATATAAATGATGCCCTACAGTAAACAGTGTTTATGTAAACGGTATACTTCTGGAAACAGATTCTTTTTAAACGGTGCTGTACAGTAAACAGTGTTTATGTACACAGTATAGTGCTGAATACAGATTCTGTATAAACGGTGCCCTACAGTAAACTGTGTTTATCTCAACAATATACTGCTGGAAACAGATTCTATATAAACGATACTCGACAGTAAACAGTGTTTAAGTAAACAGTATACTGCTGGAAACAGATTCTATATAAACGGTTCCCTACAGTAAAACGTGTTTTTGTAAACGGTATACAGCTGAAAACAGATTCTGTAGAAACGGTGCCCTACTGTAAACAGTGTTTTTGTAAACAATATACTGCTGGAAACAGATTCTATATAAACGGTGCTCTACAGTAAACAGTGTTTATTTAAACAGTATACTGCTGGAAACAGATTCTATATAAACTGTGCCCTACAGTAAACAGTGTTTATGTAAACAGTATACTGCTGGAAACTGATTCTATATAAATGATGCCCTACAGTAAACAGTGTTTATGTAAATGGTATACTTCTGGAAACAGATTCTTTTTAAACGGTGCTGTACAGTAAACAGTGTTTATGTACACAGTATAGTGCTGAATACAGATTCTGTATAAACGGTGCCCTACAGTAAACTGTGTTTATCTCAACAATATACTGCTGGATACAGATTCTATATAAACTGTGCTCTACAGTAAAGAGTGTTTATGTAAACGGTATACTGCTGGAAACAGATTATATATATAAACGGTGTGCTACAGTAAACAGTGTTTATGTAAACGGTATACTGCTGTAAACAGAGTCTATATAAATGATGCCCTACAGTACAAAGTGTTTATGTAAACAGTATACTGCTGGAAACAGATTCTATATAAACGGTGCCCTACAGTAAACACTGTTTATGTAAACGGTATACTGCTGGAAAAAGATTCTAAATAAATGGTGCTCTACAGTAAACAGTGTTTATGTAACCAGTATACTGCTGGAAACAGATTCTATATAAACGGTGCTCTACAGTAAACAGTGTTTATGTACACAGTATACTGCTGAAAACAGATTCTGTATCAACGGTGCCCTACAGTAAACAGTCTTTATGTAAACAATATACTGCTGGAAACAGATTCTATATAAACGGTGCTCTACAGTAAACAGTGTTTATGTAATCGGTATACTGCTGGAAACAGATTCTATATAAACTGTGCTCTACAGTAAACAGTGTTTATGTAAACGGTATACTGCTGTAAACAGAGTCTATATGAATGGTGCCCTACAGTAAACAGTGTTTATGTAAACAGTATACTGCTGGAAACAGATTATATATAAACGGTGCCCTACAGTAAACAGTGTTTATGTAAACGGTATACTGCTGGAAACAGATTCTATATAAACGGTGCTCTACAGTAAACAGTGTTTATGTACACAGTATACTGCTAAAAACAGATTCTGTAGAAACGGTGCCCTCCAGTAAACAGTGTTTATGTAAACAATATACTGCTGTAAACAGATTCGATATAAACGGTGCACTACAGTAAACAGTGTTTATGTAAACGGTATACTGCTGTAAACAGATTCTATACAAACTATGCTCTACAGTAAACAGTGTTTATGTACACAGTATACTGCTGAACACAGATTCTGTATAAACGATGCTCTACAGTAAACAGTGTTTATGAAAACAATATACTGCTGGAAACAGATTCTATATAAACGGTGCCCTACAGTAAATAGTGTTTATGTAAACAATAAAATGATGGAAACAGATTCTATATAAACGGTGCTCTACAGTAAACAGTGTTTATGTAAACAGTATACTGCTGGAAACAGATTCTATATAAACTGTGCCCCACAGTAAACAGTGTTTATGTAATCGGTATACTGCTGGAAACAGATTCTATATAAACTGTGCTCTACAGTAAACAGTGTTTATGTAAACGGTATACTGCTGTAAACAGAGTCTATATAAATGGTGCACTACAGTAAACATGTTTATGTAAACAGTATACTGCTGGAAACAGATTATATATAAACGGTGCCCTACAGTAAACATTGTTTATGTAAACGGTATACTGCTGGAAACAGAATCTATATAAACGGTGCTCTACAGTAAACAGTGTTTATGTACACAGTATACTGCTAAAAACAGATTCTGTAGAAACGGTGCCCTCCAGTAAACAGTGTTTATGTAAACAATATACTGCTGTAAACAGATTCTATATAAACGATGCACTACAGTAAACAGTGTTTATGTAAACGGTATACTGCTGTAAACAGAGTCTATATGAACGGTGCCCTTCAGTAAACAGTGTTTATGTAAACAGTATACTTCTGGAAACAGCTTCTATATAAACGATGCCCTCCAGTAAACAGTGTTTATATAAACAGTATACTGCTGGAAACAGATTCTATATAAACGGTGCCCTACAGTAAACACTGTTTATGTAAACGGTATACTGCTGGAAACAGATTCTAAATAAACGGTGCTCTACAGTAAACAGTGTTTATGTAAACAGTGTTTATGTAAACAGTATACTGCTGGAAACAGATTCTATATCAACGGTGCCCGACAGAAAACAGTGTTTATGTAAACAGTATACTGCTGGAAACAGATTTAATATAAACGGTGCTCTACAGTAAACAGTGTTTATGTAAACAGTATTCTGCTGGAAACATATTCTATATAAACGATAATCTACAGTAAACAGTGTTTATGTAAACAGTATACTGCTGGAAACATATTCTATATAAACGGTGCCCTACAGTAAATAGTGATTATATAAACAGTATACTGCTGGAAACAGATTCTATATAAACGGTGCTCTACAATAAACAGTATTTATGTAAACAGTATACTGCTGGAAACAGCTTCTATATAAACGGTACTCTACAGTAAACAGTGTTTATGTAAACAGTATACTGCTGGAAACAGATTCTATATAAACGATGCTCTACAGTAAACAGTGTTTATGAAAACAATATACTGCTGGAAACAGATTCTATATAAACGGTGCCCTACAGTAAATAGTGTTTATGTAAACAATATACTGATGGAAACAGATTCTATATAAACGGTGCTCTACAGTAAACAGTGTTTATGTAAACAGTATACTGCTGGAAACTGATTCTATATAAATGATGCCCTACAGTAAACAGTGTTTATGTAAACGGTATACTGCTGGAAACAGATTATTTTTAAACGGTGCTGTACAGTAAACAGTGTTTATGTACACAGTATAGTGCTGAATACAGATTCTGTATAAACGGTGCCCTACAGTAAACTGTGTTTATGTCAACAATATACTGCTGGATACGATTCTATATAAACTGCGCTCTACAGTAAAGAGTGTTTATGTAAACGGTATACTGCTGGAAACAGATTATATATATAAACGGTGTGCTACAGTAAACAGTGTTTATGTAAACGGTATACTGCTGTAAACAGAGTCTATATAAATGATGCCCTACAGTACAAAGTGTTTATGTAAACAGTATACTGCTGGAATCAGATTCTATATAAACGGTGCCCTACAGTCAACACTGTTTATGTAAACGGTATACTGCTGGAAAAAGATTCTAAATAAATGGTGCTCTACAGTAAACAGTGTTTATGTAACCAGTATACTGCTGGAAACAGATTCTATATAAACGGTGCTCTACAGTAAACAGTGTTTATGTACACAGTATACTGCTGAAAACAGATTCTGTATAAACGGTGCCCTACAGTAAACAGTCTTTATGTAAACAATATACTGCTGGAAACAGATTCTATATAAACGGTGCTCTACAGTAAACAGTGTTTATGTAATCGGTATACTGCTGGAAACAGATTCTATATAAACTGTGCTCTACAGTAAACAGTGTTTATGTAAACGGTATACTGCTGTAAACAGAGTCTATATAAATGGTGCCCTACAGTAAACAGTGTTTATGTAAACAGTATACTGCTGGAAACAGATTATATATAAACGGTGCCCTACAGTAAACAGTGTTTATGTAAACGGTATACTGCTGGAAACAGAATCTATATAAACGGTGCTCTACAGTAAACAGTGTTTATGTACACAGTATACTGCTAAAAACAGATTCTGTAGAAACGGTGCCCTCCAGTAAACAGTGTTTATGTAAACAATATACTGCTGGAAACAGATTCTATATAAACGGTGCTCTACAGTAAACAGTGTTTATGTAATCGGTATACTGCTGGAAACAGATTCTATATAAACTGTGCTCTACAGTAAACAGTGTTTATGTAAACGGTATACTGCTGTAAACAGAGTCTATATAAATGGTGCCCTACAGTAAACAGTGTTTATGTAAACAGTATACTGCTGGAAACAGATTATATATAAACGGTGCCCTACAGTAAACAGTGTTTATGTAAACGGTATACTGCTGGAAACAGATTCTATATAAACGGTGCTCTACAGTAAACAGTGTTTATGTACACAGTATACTGCTAAAAACAGATTCTGTAGAAACGGTGCCCTCCAGTAAACAGTGTTTATGTAAACAATATACTTCTGTAAACAGATTCGATATAAACGGTGCACTACAGTAAACAGTGTTTATGTAAACGGTGTACTGCTGTAAACAGATTCTATACAAACTATGCTCTACAGTAAACAGTGTTTATGTACACAGTATACTGCTGAACACAGATTCTGTATAAACGATGCTCTACAGTAAACAGTGTTTATGAAAACAATATACTGCTGGAAACAGATTCTATATAAACGGTGCCCTACAGTAAATAGTGTTTATGTAAACAATAAAATGATGGAAACAGATTCTATATAAACGGTGCTCTACAGTAAACAGTGTTTATGTAAACAGTATACTGCTGGAAACAGATTCTATATAAACTGTGCCCCACAGTAAACAGTGTTTATGTAATCGGTATACTGCTGGAAACAGATTCTATATAAACTGTGCTCTACAGTAAACAGTGTTTATGTAAACGGTATACTGCTGTAAACAGAGTCTATATAAATGGTGCCCTACAGTAAACATGTTTATGTAAACAGTATACTGCTGGAAACAGATTATATATAAACGGTGCCCTACAGTAAACATTGTTTATGTAAACGTTATACTGCTGGAAACAGATTCTATATAAACGGTGCTCTACAGTAAACAGTGTTTATGTACACAGTATACTGCTAAAAACAGATTCTGTAGAAACGGTGCCCTCCAGTAAACAGTGTTTATGTAAACAATATACTGCTGTAAACAGATTCTATATAAACGATGCACTACAGTAAACAGTGTTTATGTAAACGGTATACTGCTGTAAACAGAGTCTATATGAACGGTGCCCTTCAGTAAACAGTGTTTATGTAAACAGTATACTTCTGGAAACAGCTTCTATATAAACGATGCCCTACAGTAAACAGTGTTTATATAAACAGTATACTGCTGGAAACAGATTCTATATAAACGGTGCCCTACAGTAAACACTGTTTATGTAAACGGTATACTGCTGGAAACAGATTCTAAATAAACGGTGCTCTACAGTAAACAGTGTTTATGTAAACAGTGTTTATGTAAACAGTATACTGCTGGAAACAGATTCTATATCAACGGTGCCCGACAGAAAACAGTGTTTATGTAAACAGTATACTGCTGGAAACAGATTTAATATAAACGGTGCTCTACAGTAAACAGTGTTTATGTAAACAGTATTCTGCTGGAAACATATTCTATATAAACGATAATCTACAGTAAACAGTGTTTATGTAAACAGTATACTGCTGGAAACAGATTCTATATAAACGGTGCCCTACAGTAAATATTGATTATATAAACAGTATACTGCTGGAAACAGATTCTATATAAACGGTGCTCTACAATAAACAGTATTTATGTAAACAGTATACTGCTGGAATCAGCTTCTATATAAACGGTACTCTACAGTAAACAGTGTTTATGTAAACAGAATCCTGCTGGAAACAGATTCTATATAAACGATGCTCTACAGTAAACAGTGTTTATGAAAACAATATACTGCTGGAAACAGATTCTATATAAACGGTGCCCTACAGTAAATAGTGTTTATGTAAACAATATACTGATGGAAACAGATTCTATATAAACGGTGCTCTACAGTAAACAGTGTTTATGTAAACAGTATACTGCTGGAAACTGATTCTATATAAATGATGCCCTACAGTAAACAGTGTTTATGTAAACGGTATACTGCTGGAAACAGATTCTTTTTAAACGGTGCTGTACAGTAAACAGTGTTTATGTACACAGTATAGTGCTGAATACAGATTCTGTATAAACGGTGCCCTACAGTAAACTGTGTTTATGTCAACAATATACTGCTGGATACAGATTCTATATAAACTGTGCTCTACAGTAAAGAGTGTTTATGTAAACGGTATACTGCTGGAAACAGATTATATATATAAACGGTGTGCTACAGTAAACAGTGTTTATGTAAACGGTATACTGCTGTAAACAGAATCTATATAAATGATGCCCTACAGTACAAAGTGTTTATGTAAACAGTATACTGCTGGAATCAGATTCTATATAAACGGTGCCCTACAGTCAACACTGTTTATGTAAACGGTATACTGCTGGAAAAAGATTCTAAATAAATGGTGCTCTACAGTAAACAGTGTTTATGTAACCAGTATACTGCTGGAAACAGATTCTATATAAACGGTGCTCTACAGTAAACAGTGTTTATGTACACAGTATACTGCTGAAAACAGATTCTGTATAAACGGTGCCCTACAGTAAACAGTCTTTATGTAAACAATATACTGCTGGAAACAGATTCTATATAAACGGTGCTCTACAGTAAACAGTGTTTATGTAATCGGTATACTGCTGGAAACAGATTCTATATAAACTGTGCTCTACAGTAAACAGTGTTTATGTAAACGGTATACTGCTGTAAACAGAGTCTATATAAATGGTGCCCTACAGTAAACAGTGTTTATGTAAACAGTATACTGCTGGAAACAGATTATATATAAACGGTGCCCTACAGTAAACAGTGTTTATGTAAACGGTATACTGCTGGAAACAGATTCTATATAAACGGTGCTCTACAGTAAACAGTGTTTATGTACACAGTATACTGCTAAAAACAGATTCTGTAGAAACGGTGCCCTCCAGTAAACAGTGTTTATGTAAACAATATACTGCTGTAAACAGATTCGATATAAACGGTGCACTACAGTAAACAGTGTTTATGTAAACGGTATACTGCTGTAAACAGATTCTATACAAACTATGCTCTACAGTAAACAGTGTTTATGTACACAGTATACTGCTGAACACAGATTCTGTATAAACGATGCTCTACAGTAAACAGTGTTTATGAAAACAATATACTGCTGGAAACAGATTCTATATAAACGGTGCCCTACAGTAAATAGTGTTTATGTAAACAATAAAATGATGGAAACAGATTCTATATAAACGGTGCTCTACAGTAAACAGTGTTTATGTAAACAGTATACTGCTGGAAACAGATTCTATATAAACTGTGCCCCACAGTAAACAGTGTTTATGTAATCGGTATACTGCTGGAAACAGATTCTATATAAACTGTGCTCTACAGTAAACAGTGTTTATGTAAACGGTATACTGCTGTAAACAGAGTCTATATAAATGGTGCCCTACAGTAAACATGTTTATGTAAACAGTATACTGCTGGAAACAGATTATATATAAACGGTGCCCTACAGTAAACATTGTTTATGTAAACGGTATACTGCTGGAAACAGATTCTATATAAACGGTGCTCTACAGTAAACAGTGTTTATGTACACAGTATACTGCTAAAAACAGATTCTGTAGAAACGGTGCCCTCCAGTAAACAGTGTTTATGTAAACAATATACTGCTGTAAACAGATTCTATATAAACGATGCACTACAGTAAACAGTGTTTATGTAAACGGTATACTGCTGTAAACAGAGTCTATATGAACGGTGCCCTTCAGTAAACAGTGTTTATGTAAACAGTATACTTCTGGAAACAGCTTCTATATAAACGATGCCCTACAGTAAACAGTGTTTATATAAACAGTATACTGCTGGAAACAGATTCTATATAAACGGTGCCCTACAGTAAACACTGTTTATGTAAACGGTATACTGCTGGAAACAGATTCTAAATAAACGGTGCTCTACAGTAAACAGTGTTTATGTAAACAGTGTTTATGTAAACAGTATACTGCTGGAAACAGATTCTATATCAACGGTGCCCGACAGAAAACAGTGTTTATGTAAACAGTATACTGCTGGAAACAGATTTAATATAAACGGTGCTCTACCATAAACAGTGTTTATGTAAACAGTATTCTGCTGGAAACATATTCTATATAAACGATAATCTACAGTAAACAGTGTTTATGTAAACAGTATACTGCTGGAAACAGATTCTATATAAACGGTGCCCTACAGTAAATAGTGATTATATAAACAGTATACTGCTGGAAACAGATTCTATATAAACGGTGCTCTACAATAAACAGTATTTATGTAAACAGTATACTGCTGGAAACAGCTTCTATATAAACGGTACTCTACAGTAAACAGTGTTTATGTAAACAGTATACTGCTGGAAACAGATTCTATATAAACGATGCTCTACAGTAAACAGTGTTTATGAAAACAATACACTGCTGGAAACAGATTCTATATAAACGGTGCCCTACAGTAAATAGTGTTTATGTAAACAATATACTGATGGAAACAGATTCTATATAAACGGTGCTCTACAGTAAACAGTGTTTATGTAAACAGTATACTGCTGGAAACTGATTCTATATAAATGATGCCCTACAGTAAACAGTGTTTATGTAAACGGTATACTGCTGGAAACAGATTATTTTTAAACGGTGCTGTACAGTAAACAGTGTTTATGTACACAGTATAGTGCTGAATACAGATTCTGTATAAACGGTGCCCTACAGTAAACTGTGTTTATGTCAACAATATACTGCTGGATACGATTCTATATAAACTGCGCTCTACAGTAAAGAGTGTTTATGTAAACGGTATACTGCTGGAAACAGATTATATATATAAACGGTGTGCTACAGTAAACAGTGTTTATGTAAACGGTATACTGCTGTAAACAGAGTCTATATAAATGATGCCCTACAGTACAAAGTGTTTATGTAAACAGTATACTGCTGGAATCAGATTCTATATAAACGGTGCCCTACAGTCAACACTGTTTATGTAAACGGTATACTGCTGGAAAAAGATTCTAAATAAATGGTGCTCTACAGTAAACAGTGTTTATGTAACCAGTATACTGCTGGAAACAGATTCTATATAAACGGTGCTCTACAGTAAACAGTGTTTATGTACACAGTATACTGCTGAAAACAGATTCTGTATAAACGGTGCCCTACAGTAAACAGTCTTTATGTAAACAATATACTGCTGGAAACAGATTCTATATAAACGGTGCTCTACAGTAAACAGTGTTTATGTAATCGGTATACTGCTGGAAACAGATTCTATATAAACTGTGCTCTACAGTAAACAGTGTTTATGTAAACGGTATACTGCTGTAAACAGAGTCTATATAAATGGTGCCCTACAGTAAACAGTGTTTATGTAAACAGTATACTGCTGGAAACAGATTATATATAAACGGTGCCCTACAGTAAACAGTGTTTATGTAAACGGTATACTGCTGGAAACAGATTCTATATAAACGGTGCTCTACAGTAAACAGTGTTTATGTACACAGTATACTGCTAAAAACAGATTCTGTAGAAACGGTGCCCTCCAGTAAACAGTGTTTATGTAAACAATATACTGCTGGAAACAGATTCTATATAAACGGTGCTCTACAGTAAACAGTGTTTATGTAATCGGTATACTGCTGGAAACAGATTCTATATAAACTGTGCTCTACAGTAAACAGTGTTTATGTAAACGGTATACTGCTGTAAACAGAGTCTATATAAATGGTGCCCTACAGTAAACAGTGTTTATGTAAACAGTATACTGCTGGAAACAGATTATATATAAACGGTGCCCTACAGTAAACAGTGTTTATGTAAACGGTATACTGCTGGAAACAGATTCTATATAAACGGTGCTCTACAGTAAACAGTGTTTATGTACACAGTATACTGCTAAAAACAGATTCTGTAGAAACGGTGCCCTCCAGTAAACAGTGTTTATGTAAACAATATACTGCTGTAAACAGATTCGATATAAACGGTGCACTACAGTAAACAGTGTTTATGTAAACGGTATACTGCTGTAAACAGATTCTATACAAACTATGCTCTACAGTAAACAGTGTTTATGTACACAGTATACTGCTGAACACAGATTCTGTATAAACGATGCTCTACAGTAAACAGTGTTTATGAAAACAATATACTGCTGGAAACAGATTCTATATAAACGGTGCCCTACAGTAAATAGTGTTTATGTAAACAATAAAATGATGGAAACAGATTCTATATAAACGGTGCTCTACAGTAAACAGTGTTTATGTAAACAGTATACTGCTGGAAACAGATTCTATATAAACTGTGCCCCACAGTAAACAGTGTTTATGTAATCGGTATACTGCTGGAAACAGATTCTATATAAACTGTGCTCTACAGTAAACAGTGTTTATGTAAACGGTATACTGCTGTAAACAGAGTCTATATAAATGGTGCCCTACAGTAAACATGTTTATGTAAACAGTATACTGCTGGAAACAGATTATATATAAACGGTGCCCTACAGTAAACATTGTTTATGTAAACGGTATACTGCTGGAAACAGATTCTATATAAACGGTGCTCTACAGTAAACAGTGTTTATGTACACAGTATACTGCTAAAAACAGATTCTGTAGAAACGGTGCCCTCCAGTAAACAGTGTTTATGTAAACAATATACTGCTGTAAACAGATTCTATATAAACGATGCACTACAGTAAACAGTGTTTATGTAAACGGTATACTGCTGTAAACAGAGTCTATATGAACGGTGCCCTTCAGTAAACAGTGTTTATGTAACCAGTATACTTCTGGAAACAGCTTCTATATAAACGATGCCCTACAGTAAACAGTGTTTATATAAACAGTATACTGCTGGAAACAGATTCTATATAAACGGTGCCCTACAGTAAACACTGTTTATGTAAACGGTATACTGCTGGAAACAGATTCTAAATAAACGGTGCTCTACAGTAAACAGTGTTTATGTAAACAGTGTTTATGTAAACAGTATACTGCTGGAAACAGATTCTATATCAACGGTGCCCGACAGAAAACAGTGTTTATGTAAACAGTATACTGCTGGAAACAGATTTAATATAAACGGTGCTCTACAGTAAACAGTGTTTATGTAAACAGTATTCTGCTGGAAACATATTCTATATAAACGATAATCTACAGTAAACAGTGTTTATGTAAACAGTATACTGCTGGAAACAGATTCTATATAAACGGTGCCCTACAGTAAATAGTGATTATATAAACAGTATACTGCTGGAAACAGATTCTATATAAACGGTGCTCTACAATAAACAGTATTTATGTAAACAGTATACTGCTGGAAACAGCTTCTATATAAACGGTACTCTACAGTAAACAGTGTTTATGTAAACAGAATCCTGCTGGAAACAGATTCTATATAAACGGTGCTCTACAGTAAACAGTGTTTATGTAAACAGTATACTGCTGGAAACTGATTCTATATAAATGATGCCCTACAGTAAACAGTGTTTATGTAAACGGTATACTGCTGGAAACAGATTCTTTTTAAACGGTGCTGTACAGTAAACAGTGTTTATGTACACAGTATAGTGCTGAATACAGATTCTGTATAAACGGTGCCCTACAGTAAACTGTGTTTATCTCAACAATATACTGCTGGATACAGATTCTATATAAACTGTGCTCTACAGTAAAGAGTGTTTATGTAAACGGTATACTGCTGGAAACAGATTATATATATAAACGGTGTGCTACAGTAAACAGTGTTTATGTAAACGGTATACTGCTGTAAACAGAATCTATATAAATGATGCCCTACAGTACAAAGTGTTTATGTAAACAGTATACTGCTGGAATCAGATTCTATATAAACGGTGCCCTACAGTCAACACTGTTTATGTAAACGGTATACTGCTGGAAAAAGATTCTAAATAAATGGTGCTCTACAGTAAACAGTGTTTATGTAACCAGTATACTGCTGGAAACAGATTCTATATAAACGGTGCTCTACAGTAAACAGTGTTTATGTACACAGTATACTGCTGAAAACAGATTCTGTATAAACGGTGCCCTACAGTAAACAGTCTTTATGTAAACAATATACTGCTGGAAACAGATTCGATATAAACGGTGCTCTACAGTAAACAGTGTTTATGTAATCGGTATACTGCTGGAAACAGATTCTATATAAACTGTGCTCTACAGTAAACAGTGTTTATGTAAACGGTATACTGCTGTAAACAGAGTCTATATAAATGGTGCCCTACAGTAAACAGTGTTTATGTAAACAGTATACTGCTGGAAACAGATTATATATAAACGGTGCCCTACAGTAAACAGTGTTTATGTAAACGGTATACTGCTGGAAACAGATTCTATATAAACGGTGCTCTACAGTAAACAGTGTTTATGTACACTGTATACTGCTAAAAACAGATTCTGTAGAAACGGTGCCCTCCAGTAAACAGTGTTTATGTAAACAATATACTGCTGTAAACAGATTCGATATAAACGGTGCACTACAGTAAACAGTGTTTATGTAAACGGTATACTGCTGTAAACAGATTCTATACAAACTATGCTCTACAGTAAACAGTGTTTATGTACACAGTATACTGCTGAACACAGATTCTGTATAAACGATGCTCTACAGTAAACAGTGTTTATGAAAACAATATACTGCTGGAAACAGATTCTATATAAACGGTGCCCTACAGTAAATAGTGTTTATGTAAACAATAAAATGATGGAAACAGATTCTATATAAACGGTGCTCTACAGTAAACAGTGTTTATGTAAACAGTATACTGCTGGAAACAGATTCTATATAAACTGTGCCCCACAGTAAACAGTGTTTATGTAATCGGTATACTGCTGGAAACAGATTCTATATAAACTGTGCTCTACAGTAAACAGTGTTTATGTAAACGGTATACTGCTGTAAACAGAGTCTATATAAATGGTGCCCTACAGTAAACATGTTTATGTAAACAGTATACTGCTGGAAACAGATTATATATAAACGGTGCCCTACAGTAAACATTGTTTATGTAAACGGTATACTGCTGGAAACAGATTCTATATAAACGGTGCTCTACAGTAAACAGTGTTTATGTACACAGTATACTGCTAAAAACAGATTCTGTAGAAACGGTGCCCTCCAGTAAACAGTGTTTATGTAAACAATATACTGCTGTAAACAGATTCTATATAAACGATGCACTACAGTAAACAGTGTTTATGTAAACGGTATACTGCTGTAAACAGAGTCTATATGAACGGTGCCCTTCAGTAAACAGTGTTTATGTAAACAGTATACTTCTGGAAACAGCTTCTATATAAACGATGCCCTACAGTAAACAGTGTTTATATAAACAGTATACTGCTGGAAACAGATTCTATATAAACGGTGCCCTACAGTAAACACTGTTTATGTAAACGGTATACTGCTGGAAACAGATTCTAAATAAACGGTGCTCTACAGTAAACAGTGTTTATGTAAACAGTGTTTATGTAAACAGTATACTGCTGGAAACAGATTCTATATCAACGGTGCCCGACAGAAAACAGTGTTTATGTAAACAGTATACTGCTGGAAACAGATTTAATATAAACGGTGCTCTACAGTAAACAGTGTTTATGTAAACAGTATTCTGCTGGAAACATATTCTATATAAACGATAATCTACAGTAAATAGTGTTTATGTAAACAGTATACTGCTGGAAACATATTCTATATAAACGGTGCCCTACAGTAAATAGTGATTATATAAACAGTATACTGCTGGAAACAGATTCTATATAAACGGTGCTCTACAATAAACAGTATTTATGTAAACAGTATACTGCTGGAAACAGCTTCTATATAAACGGTACTCTACAGTAAACAGTGTTTATGTAAACAGTATACTGCTGGAAACAGATTCTATATAAACGATGCTCTACAGTAAACAGTGTTTATGAAAACAATATACTGCTGGAAACAGATTCTATATAAACGGTGCCCTACAGTAAATAGTGTTTATGTAAACAATATACTGATGGAAACAGATTCTATATAAACGGTGCTCTACAGTAAACAGTGTTTATGTAAACAGTATACTGCTGGAAACTGATTCTATATAAATGATGCCCTACAGTAAACAGTGTTTATGTAAACGGTATACTGCTGGAAACAGATTCTTTTTAAACGGTGCTGTACAGTAAACAGTGTTTATGTACACAGTATAGTGCTGAATACAGATTCTGTATAAACGGTGCCCTACAGTAAACTGTGTTTATGTCAACAATATACTGCTGGATACAGATTCTATATAAACTGTGCTCTACAGTAAAGAGTGTTTATGTAAACGGTATACTGCTGGAAACAGATTATATATATAAACGGTGTGCTACTGTAAACAGTGTTTATGTAAACGGTATACTGCTGTAAACAGAGTCTATATAAATGATGCCCTCCAGTACAAAGTGTTTATGTAAACAGTATACTGCTGGAATCAGATTCTATATAAACGGTGCCCTACAGTCAACACTGTTTATGTAAACGGTATACTGCTGGAAAAAGATTCTAAATAAATGGTGCTCTACAGTAAACAGTGTTTATGTAACCAGTATACTGCTGGAAAAAGATTCTAAATAAATGGTGCTCTACAGTAAACAGTGTTTATGTAACCAGTATACTGCTGGAAACAGATTCTATATAAACGGTGCTCTACAGTAAACAGTGTTTATGTACACAGTATACTGCTGAAAACAGATTCTGTATAAACGGTGCCCTACAGTAAACAGTCTTTATGTAAACAATATACTGCTGGAAACAGATTCTATATAAACGGTGCTCTACAGTAAACAGTGTTTATGTAATCGGTATACTGCTGGAAACAGATTCTATATAAACTGTGCTCTACAGTAAACAGTGTTTATGTAAACGGTACACTGCTGTAAACAGAGTCTATATAAATGGTGCCCTACAGTAAACAGTGTTTATGTAAACAGTATACTGCTGGAAACAGATTCTATATAAACGGTGCTCTACAGTAAACAGTGTTTATGTACACAGTATACTGCTAAAAACAGATTCTGTAGAAACGGTGCCCTCCAGTAAACAGTGTTTATGTAAACAATATACTGCTGTAAACAGATTCGATATAAACGGTGCACTACAGTAAACAGTGTTTATGTAAACGGTATACTGCTGTAAACAGATTCTATACAAACTATGCTCTACAGTAAACAGTGTTTATGTAAACAGTATACTGCTGTACACAGATTCTGTATAAACGATGCTCTACAGTAAACAATGTTTATGAAAACAATATACTGCTGGAAACAGATTCTATATAAACGGTGCCCTACAGTAAATAGTGTTTATGTAAACAATAAAATGATGGAAACAGATTCTATATAAACGGTGCTCTACAGTAAACAGTGTTTATGTAAACGGTATACTGCTGTAAACAGAGTCTATATAAATGGTGCACTACAGTAAACATGTTTATGTAAACAGTATACTGCTGGAAACAGATTATATATAAACGGTGCCCTACAGTAAACATTGTTTATGTAAACGGTATACTGCTGGAAACAGATTCTATATAAACGGTGCTCTACAGTAAACAGTGTTTATGTACACAGTATACTGCTAAAAACAGATTCTGTAGAAACGGTGCCCTCCAGTAAACAGTGTTTATGTAAACAATATACTGCTGTAAACAGATTCTATATAAACGATGCACTACAGTAAACAGTGTTTATGTAAACGGTATACTGCTGTAAACAGAGTCTATATGAACGGTGCCCTTCAGTAAACAGTGTTTATGTAAACAGTATATTTCTGGAAACAGCTTCTATATAAACGATGCCCTACAGTAAACAGTGCTTATATAAACAGTATACTGCTGGAAACAGATTCTATATAAACGGTGCCCTACAGTAAACACTGTTTATGTAAACGGTATACTGCTGGAAACAGATTCTAAATAAACGGTGCTCTACAGTAAACAGTGTTTATGTAAACAGTGTTTATGTAAACAGTATACTGCTGGAAACAGATTCTATATCAACGGTGCCCGACAGAAAACAGTGTTTATGTAAACAGTATACTGCTAGAAACAGATTTAATATAAACGGTGCTCTACAGTAAACAGTGTTTATGTAAACAGTATTCTGCTGGAAACATATTCTACATAAACGATAATCTACAGTAAACAGTGTTTATGTAAACAGTATACTGCTGGAAACATATTCTATATAAACGGTGCCCTACAGTAAATAGTGATTATATAAACAGTATACTGCTGGAAACAGATTCTATATAAACGGTGCTCTACAATAAACAGTATTTATGTAAACAGTATACTGCTGGAAACAGCTTCTATATAAACGGTACTCTACAGTAAACAGTGTTTATGTAAACAGTATACTGCTGGAAACAGATTCTATATAAACGATGCTCTACAGTAAACAGTGTTTATGAAAACAATATACTGCTGGAAACAGATTCTATATAAACGGTGCCCTACAGTAAATAGTGTTTATGTAAACAATATACTGATGGAAACAGATTCTATATAAACGGTGCTCTACAGTAAACAGTGTTTATGTAAACAGTATACTGCTGGAAACTGATTCTATATAAATGATGCCCTACAGTAAACAGTGTTTATGTAAACGGTATACTGCTGGAAACAGATTATTTTTAAACGGTGCTGTACAGTAAACAGTGTTTATGTACACAGTATAGTGCTGAATACAGATTCTGTATAAACGGTGCCCTACAGTAAACTGTGTTTATGTCAACAATATACTGCTGGATACGATTCTATATAAACTGCGCTCTACAGTAAAGAGTGTTTATGTAAACGGTATACTGCTGGAAACAGATTATATATATAAACGGTGTGCTACAGTAAACAGTGTTTATGTAAACGGTATACTGCTGTAAACAGAGTCTATATAAATGATGCCCTACAGTACAAAGTGTTTATGTAAACAATATACTGCTGGAATCAGATTCTATATAAACGGTGCCCTACAGTCAACACTGTTTATGTAAACGGTATACTGCTGGAAAAAGATTCTAAATAAATGGTGCTCTACAGTAAACAGTGTTTATGTAACCAGTATACTGCTGGAAACAGATTCTATATAAACGGTGCTCTACAGTAAACAGTGTTTATGTACACAGTATACTGCTGAAAACAGATTCTGTATAAACGGTGCCCTACAGTAAACAGTCTTTATGCAAACAATATACTGCTGGAAACAGAGTCTATATAAACGGTGCTCTACAGTAAACAGTGTTTATGTAATCGGTATACTGCTGGAAACAGATTCTATATAAACTGTGCTCTACAGTAAACAGTGTTTATGTAAACGGTATACTGCTGTAAACAGAGTCTGTATAAATGGTGCCCTACAGTAAACAGTGTTTATGTAAACAGTATACTGCTGGAAACAGATTATATATAAACGGTGCCCTACAGTAAACAGTGTTTATGTAAACGGTATACTGCTGGAAACAGATTCTATATAAACGGTGCTCTACAGTAAACAGTGTTTATGTACACAGTATACTGCTAAAAACAGATTCTGTAGAAACGGTGCCCTCCAGTAAACAGTGTTTATGTAAACAATATACTGCTGGAAACAGATTCTATATAAACGGTGCTCTACAGTAAACAGTGTTTGTGTAATCGGTATACTGCTGGAAACAGATTCTATATAAACTGTGCTCTACAGTAAACAGTGTTTATGTAAACGGTATACTGCTGTAAACAGAGTCTATATAAATGGTGCCCTACAGTAAACAGTGTTTATGTAAACAGTATACTGCTGGAAACAGATTATATATAAACGGTGCCCTACAGTAAACAGTGTTTATGTAAACGGTATACTGCTGGAACCAGATTCTATATAAACGGTGCTCTACAGTAAACAGTGTTTATGTACACAGTATACTGCTAAAAACAGATTCTGTAGAAACGGTGCCCTCCAGTAAACAGTGTTTATGTAAACAATATACTGCTGTAAACAGATTCGATATAAACGGTGCACTACAGTAAACAGTGTTTATGTAAACGGTATACTGCTGTAAACAGATTCTATACAAACTATGCTCTACAGTAAACAGTGTTTATGTACACAGTATACTGCTGAACACAGATTCTGTATAAACGATGCTCTACAGTAAACAGTGTTTATGAAAACAATATACTGCTGGAAACAGATTCTATATAAACGGTGCCCTACAGTAAATAGTGTTTATGTAAACAATAAAATGATGGAAACAGATTCTATATAAACGGTGCTCTACAGTAAACAGTGTTTATGTAAACAGTATACTGCTGGAAACAGATTCTATATAAACTGTGCCCCACAGTAAACAGTGTTTATGTAATCGGTATACTGCTGGAAACAGATTCTATATAAACTGTGCTCTACAGTAAACAGTGTTTATGTAAACGGTATACTGCTGTAAACAGAGTCTATATAAATGGTGCCCTACAGTAAACATGTTTATGTAAACAGTATACTGCTGGAAACAGATTATATATAAACGGTGCCCTACAGTAAACATTGTTTATGTAAACGGTATACTGCTGGAAACAGATTCTATATAAACGGTGCTCTACAGTAAACAGTGTTTATGTACACAGTATACTGCTAAAAACAGATTCTGTAGAAACGGTGCCCTCCAGTAAACAGTGTTTATGTAAACAATATACTGCTGTAAACAGATTCTATATAAACGATGCACTACAGTAAACAGTGTTTATGTAAACGGTATACTGCTGTAAACAGAGTCTATATGAACGGTGCCCTTCAGTAAACAGTGTTTATGTAAACAGTATACTTCTGGAAACAGCTTCTATATAAACGATGCCCTACAGTAAACAGTGTTTATATAAACAGTATACTGCTGGAAACAGATTCTATATAAACGGTGCCCTACAGTAAACACTGTTTATGTAAACGGTATACTGCTGGAAACAGATTCTAAATAAACGGTGCTCTACAGTAAACAGTGTTTATGTAAACAGTGTTTATGTGAACAGTATACTGCTGGAAACAGATTCTATATCAACGGTGCCCGACAGAAAACAGTGTTTATGTAAACAGTATACTGCTGGAAACAGATTTAATATAAACGGTGCTCTACAGTAAACAGTGTTTATGTAAACAGTATTCTGCTGGAAACATATTCTATATAAACGATAATCTACAGTAAACAGTGTTTATGTAAACGGTATACTGCTGGAAACATATTCTATATAAACGGTGCCCTACAGTAAATAGTGATTATATAAACAGTATACTGCTGGAAACAGATTCTATATAAACGGTGCTCTACAATAAACAGTATTTATGTAAACAGTATACTGCTGGAAACAGCTTCTATATAAACGGTACTCTACAGTAAACAGTGTTTATGTAAACAGTATACTGCTGGAAACAGATTCTATATAAACGATGCTCTACAGTAAACAGTGTTTATGAAAACAATATACTGCTGGAAACAGATTCTATATAAACGGTGCCCTACAGTAAATAGTGTTTATGTAAACAATATACTGATGGAAACAGATTCTATATAAACGGTGCTCTACAGTAAACAGTGTTTATGTAAACAGTATACTGCTGGAAACTGATTCTATATAAATGATGCCCTACAGTAAACAGTGTTTATGTAAACGGTATACTGCTGGAAACAGATTCTTTTTAAACGGTGCTGTACAGTAAACAGTGTTTAAGTACACAGTATAGTGCTGAATACAGATTCTGTATAAACGGTGCCCTACAGTAAACTGTGTTTATGTCAACAATATACTGCTGGATACAGATTCTATATAAACTGTGCTCTACAGTAAAGAGTGTTTATGTAAACGGTATACTGCTGTAAACAGATTATATATATAAACGGTGTGCTACAGTAAACAGTGTTTATGTAAACGGTATACTGCTGTAAACAGAGTCTATATAAATGATGCCCTACAGTACAAAGTGTTTATGTAAACAGTATACTGCTGGAATCAGATTCTATATAAACGGTGCCCTACAGTCAACACTGTTTATGTAAACGGTATACTGCTGGAAAAAGATTCTAAATAAATGGTGCTCTACAGTAAACAGTGTTTATGTAACCAGTATACTGCTGGAAAAAGATTCTAAATAAATGGTGCTCTACAGTAAACAGTGTTTATGTAACCAGTATACTGCTGGAAACAGATTCTATATAAACGGTGCTCTACAGTAAACAGTGTTTATGTACACAGTATACTGCTGAAAACAGATTCTGTATAAACGGTGCCCTACAGTAAACAGTCTTTATGTAAACAATATACTGCTGGAAACAGATTCTATATAAACGGTGCTCTACAGTAAACAGTGTTTATATAATCGGTATACTGCTGGAAACAGATTCTATATAAACTGTGCTCTACAGTAAACAGTGTTTATGTAAACGGTATACTGCTGTAAACAGAGTCTATATAAATGGTGCCCTACAGTAAACAGTGTTTATGTAAACAGTATACTGCTGGAAACAGATTCTATATAAACGGTGCTCTACAGTAAACAGTTTTTATGTACACAGTATACTGCTAAAAACAGATTCTGTAGAAACGGTGCCCTCCAGTAAACAGTGTTTATGTAAACAATATACTGCTGTAAACAGATTCGATATAAACGGTGCACTACAGTAAACAGTGTTTATGTAAACGGTATACTGCTGTAAACAGATTCTATACAAACTATGCTCTACAGTAAACAGTGTTTATGTACACAGTATACTGCTGAACACAGATTCTGTATAAACGATGCTCTACAGTAAACAGTGTTTATGAAAACAATATACTGCTGGAAACAGATTCTATATAAACGGTGCCCTACAGTAAATAGTGTTTATGTAAACAATAAAATGATGGAAACAGATTCTATATAAACGGTGCTCTACAGTAAACAGTGTTTATGTAAACGGTATACTGCTGTAAACAGAGTCTATATAAATGGTGCCCTACAGTAAACATGTTTATGTAAACAGTATACTGCTGGAAACAGATTATATATAAACGGTGCCCTACAGTAAACATTGTTTATGTAAACGGTATACTGCTGGAAACAGATTCTATATAAACGGTGCTCTACAGTAAACAGTGTTTATGTACACAGTATACTGCTAAAAACAGATTCTGTAGAAACGGTGCCCTCCAGTAAACAGTGTTTATGTAAACAATATACTGCTGTAAACAGATTCTATATAAACGATGCACTACAGTAAACAGTGTTTATGTAAACGGTATACTGCTGTAAACAGAGTCTATATGAACGGTGCCCTTCAGTAAACAGTGTTTATGTAAACAGTATACTTCTGGAAACAGCTTCTATATAAACGATGCCCTACAGTCAACAGTGTTTATATAAACAGTATACTGCTGGAAACAGATTCTATATAAACGGTGCCCTACAGTAAACACTGTTTATGGAAACGGTATACTGCTGGAAACAGATTCTAAATAAACGGTGCTCTACAGTAAACAGTGTTTATGTAAACAGTGTTTATGTAAACAGTATACTGCTGGAAACAGATTCTATATCAACGGTGCCCGACAGAAAACAGTGTTTATGTAAACAGTATACTGCTGGAAACAGATTTAATATAAACGGTGCTCTACAGTAAACAGTGTTTATGTAAACAGTATTCTGCTGGAAACATATTCTATATAAACGATAATCTACAGTAAACAGTGTTTATGTAAACAGTATACTGCTGGAAACATATTCTATATAAACGGTGCCCTACAGTAAATAGTGATTATGTAAACAGTATACTGCTGGAAACAGATTCTATATAAACGATGCTCTACAGTAAACAGTGTTTATGAAAACAATATACTGCTGGAAACAGATTCTATATAAACGGTGCCCTACAGTAATTAGTGTTTATGTAAACAATATACTGATGGAAACAGATTCTATATAAACGGTGCTCTACAGTAAAATGTGTTTATGTAAACAGTATACTGCTGGAAACTGATTCTATATAAATGATGCCCTACAGTAAACAGTGTTTATGTAAACGGTATACTGCTGGAAACAGATTCTTTTTAAACGGTGCTGTACAGTAAACAGTGTTTATGTACACAGTATAGTGCTGAATACAGATTCTGTATAAACGGTGCCCTACAGTAAACTGTGTTTATGTCAACAATATACTGCTGGATACAGATTCTATATAAACTGTGCTCTACAGTAAAGAGTGTTTATGTAAACGGTATACTGCTGGAAACAGATTATATATATAAACGGTGTGCTACAGTAAACAGTGTTTATGTAAACGGTATACTGCTGTAAACAGAGTCTATATAAATGATGCCCTACAGTACAAAGTGTTTATGTAAACAGTATACTGCTGGAATCAGATTCTATATAAACGGTGCCCTACAGTCAACACTGTTTATGTAAACGGTATACTGCTGGAAAAAGATTCTAAATAAATGGTGCTCTACAGTAAACAGTGTTTATGTAACCAGTATACTGCTGGAAACAGATTCTATATAAACGGTGCTCTACAGTAAACAGTGTTTATGTACACAGTATACTGCTGAAAACAGATTCTGTATAAACGGTGCCCTACAGTAAACAGTCTTTATGTAAACAATATACTGCTGGAAACAGATTCTATATAAACGGTGCTCTACAGTAAACAGTGTTTATGTAATCGGTATACTGCTGGAAACAGATTCTATATAAACTGTGCTCTACAGTAAACAGTGTTTATGTAAACGGTATACTGCTGTAAACAGTCTATATAAATGGTGCCCTACAGTAAACAGTGTTTATGTAAACGGTATACTGCTGGAAACAGATTATATATAAACGGTGCCCTACAGTAAACAGTGTTTATGTAAACGGTATACTGCTGGAAACAGATTCTATATAAACGGTGCTCTACAGTAAACAGTGTTTATGTACACAGTATACTGCTAAAAACAGATTCTGTAGAAACGGTGCCCTCCAGTAAACAGTGTTTATGTAAACAATATACTGCTGTAAACAGATTCGATATAAACGGTGCACTACAGTAAACAGTGTTTATGTAAACGGTATACTGCTGTAAACAGATTCTATACAAACTATGCTCTACAGTAAACAGTGTTTATGTACACAGTATACTGCTGAACACAGATTCTGTATAAACGATGCTCTACAGTAAACAGTGTTTATGAAAACAATATACTGCTGGAAACAGATTCTATATAAACGGTGCCCTACAGTAAATAGTGTTTATGTAAACAATAAAATGATGGAAACAGATTCTATATAAACGGTGCTCTACAGTAAACAGTGTTTATGTAAACAGTATACTGCTGGAAACAGATTCTATATAAACTGTGCCCCACAGTAAACAGTGTTTATGTAATCGGTATACTGCTGGAAACAGATTCTATATAAACTGTGCTCTACAGTAAATAGTGTTTATGTAAACGGTATACTGCTGTAAACAGAGTCTATATAAATGGTGCCCTACAGTAAACATGTTTATGTAAACAGTATACTGCTGGAAACAGATTATATATAAACGGTGCCCTACAGTAAACATTGTTTATGTAAACGGTATACTGCTGGAAACAGATTCTATATAAACGGTGCTCTACAGTAAACAGTGTTTATGTACACAGTATACTGCTAAAAACAGATTCTGTAGAAACGGTGCCCTCCAATAAACAGTGTTTATGTAAACAATATACTGCTGTAAACAGATTCTATATAAACGATGCACTACAGTAAACAGTGTTTATGTAAACGGTATACTGCTGTAAACAGAGTCTATATGAACGGTGCCCTTCAGTAAACAGTGTTTATGTAAACAGTATACTTCTGGAAACAGCTTCTATATAAACGATGCCCTACAGTAAACAGTGTTTATATAAACAGTATACTGCTGGAAACAGATTCTGTATAAACGGTGCCCTACAGTAAACAGTGTTTATGTAACCAGTATATTGCTGGAAACTGATTCTATATAAAGGGTGCCCTACAGTAAACAGTGTTTATGTAAACGGTATACTGCTGGAAACAGATTCTATACAAACTGTGCTCTACAGTAAACAGTGTTTTTGTACACAGTATACTGCTGAACACAGATTCTGTATAAACGGTGCCCTACAGTAAACAGTGTTTATGTAACCAATATACTGCTGGAAACAAATTCTATATAAACGGTGCCCTACACAAAACAGTGTTTATGTAATCATTATACTGCTGGAAACAGATTCTATTTAAACGGTGCTCTACAGTAAACAGTGTTTATGTAAACGGTATACTGCTGGAAACGGATTCTATTTAAACCGTGCTCTACAGTAAACAGTTTTTATTTATACGGTATACTGCTGGAAACAGATTCCAAATAAACGGTGCCCAACAGTAAACAGTGTTTATGTAAACGGTATACTGCTGGAAACAGATTCTATATAAATGGAGCCCAACAGTAAACAGTTTATTCAAAATATATACTGCTGTAAACATGGTCTATTTATACAGTGCCCTACAGTAAACAGTGGTTACGTAAACCGTACTATACGGTAATCCTGGTCTATGTAAACAGTGCCCTCAAATACACAGAGAGAAATTTTTCCATGCACTGCTGTAAACAAAGTCCATGTAAACAGTTCGCTACAGTACACAGTGTTTATCTAAGTCGTACCGTGTTCTAAATAGAGTATCTGTAACAGTGCCCAATAGTAAAGAGTTTTTATGTAAACCGTACACTACTGTAAATAGCGTCTATGTAAACTGTGCCTTACAGTAAACAGAGTTAAAGTACACCGTCCACTACTGTGAATGTTGACCAGGCGCTGCTGTAATCAGAGTCCATGAAACCAGTTGTCTGCAGTAAAAAGTATTTATATAAGCCGTAGCCTGCTGTAAACAGGGTCTATGTAACAGTCCCCTTCAGTACATTGTTTTAATGTAAACCGTACACTGCTGTTAACAGCGTCTATTAAACAGTGTCCTACCATAAATAGTTTTTATGTACAATGTGCACTGCTGTAAACAGAGTGAATGTAAACAGTGCTCTACGATAAACAATGTTTACGTGAACCGTACACTGCTGTAAAAAAAAAGCTATGTGAACAGTGCCTTAAACTAAACAGTGTTTATTAAATCGTATACTGCCGTAAACAAAGTCCATGTAAACACTGCCCGACAGTAAACAGTGTTCATGTAAACCGGACGCAACTGCAAACAGTGTCTATGTACACAACGCCCTACAGTAAACGCTGCCAACATAAACTGTACTCTGCAGGAAAACAGAGTCTATGTAAACAGTGTCCTGCAGTAAACAGTGTCTATGTAAATCGTTCACTGCTGTCAGAGTGTCTATGTGAAGAGTGCCCTACAGTAAACAGTTTTTGAAAACCGTAACCTGCTGTAATAAGAGTC
The DNA here is from genome assembly GCF_047496885.1 of Scyliorhinus torazame. Taxonomy (NCBI): domain Eukaryota; kingdom Metazoa; phylum Chordata; class Chondrichthyes; order Carcharhiniformes; family Scyliorhinidae; genus Scyliorhinus; species Scyliorhinus torazame. The sequence continues at coordinate 77,320,485 of NC_092729.1, read as the reverse complement.
TGTGTAAACAGTGCAACACAGTAAGCAGTGTTTATGTAAACCGGATACTGTTGTAAACAGAGTCTATGTCAACAATGCACTCCAGAAAACATTGTTTCGATACACCGTGCACTGCTGTAACCGGAGTCTATGTTAACAGTGCGCTACAGTAAACCGTGTTTATGTAAACCGTAGGCTGCTGTAAACGGAGTCTAAGTAAACAGTGCCCTCCAGTAAACAGTGTTTATGTAAATCGTACGCTGCTATAAACAGAGTTTATGTAAACAGTGCGCTACAATAAACAGTGTTTATGTAAACCGTAGGCTGCTGTAAACGGAGTCTAAGTAAACAGTGCCTTCCAGTAAACAGTTTTTATGTAAAGCGTAACTGTTATAAACAGGGTCTACGCAAACAGTGCCCTACAGTAAACAGTATTGAAACAGTGCCATACAGTAAGCAGAGTCTATATAAAGAGTCCCAAACAGTAACTAGTATTTAATCAATGCCCTACAGTAAACAGTCTAAATAAACAGTGCCAACATAAACAGTGCTGATGTAAACCGTCCACTGATGTAAACGGTGTCAAGATGAACAGAGCCCTACGATAAACAGAGTTTACGTTATCGGTTTGATCATTTTTAATCAGTGATCTACTGGAAACAGTTGTTGTGTAAAAGGTACACTGCTGTACTGAGCAGTGCTCCAAAAGCTAGTCATTTGAAACAAAGCTGTTGAACTTCTTACTCTGCTCATCCCAGTCCAACGCCGGCATCTCCACATTATGTAAACAGTGCCCTAGAGTAAACAGTGTGTATGTAAAATGTACACTGCTGTAAGGAAAGTCGGTGAAAACAGTGCCTTATAGTAAACAGAGAAATTAAACCGTACACTACTGGAAACAGTCTATGTAAAAGTACCCTCCAGTAAACAGTATTTAAACAGCACCATGCAGTAAACAGAGTGAAAGTAGTCCTTACATTAATGTAAACAGGCCCTTTGTAAACTGTGCCTTATACTAAAAAGTGTTAATGTAAACCGTACACTGCTGTAAAATGAGTCTGTGTAATCAGTGCCCAGCAGTAAACAGTATTTCTGTAAATCGTACTCTGCTGTAAACAATGTCTGTGTAATCAGTGGACTACACTAAACAGTGTTAATGTAAACCGTACACTGCTGCAAACAATGCCTTACAGTAAACAGTGTTAATGTAAACCGTACACTGTTGTAAACATTCTATGCAAACAGTGCCTAAAGTAAACATAGTCAATTTAAACAGTGCCCTACAGTAAACAATTTTTCAACCGGACATTGCTGTAAACAGAGTCTATCTGAACCGGACCTGCAGTGAAAAGTGTTTATGTGAACTGTACATTGTTGTAAACATAGTCTATGTCAACAGCGCACTACAGTAAACAGTGTGTATGTAAACCGTACACTGCTGTAAAGTCGACGAAAACAGTGCCCTACAATAAACGGTGTTTATGTAAACCGTACACTGCTATGAATAGTATATGCAAGAAGTGCATACTGTAAACAGTGTTTATGTGAACCGCACCCTACTGTAAAAAGAGTCTGTGTAAACAGTGCCATACAAGATTGCTGACCATACAACTGTATTGGGTAGGATCACGAACAGCGAAGAGTCAGAATACTGGACGGAGAGAGAACCTAGTGGTGTGGTTTAACGACCCTGAATGTCAGCAAAACTGTAGAGCTGGTCATTGACTTCAGGAAGTGAAGTATTTTATACACCCCTCTCTGCATCAACGAAGCCGTGGTGGAGATGGTTGACAGCTTCAAATTATTAGGTGTGCACATACAGAACATATGTCCTGGTCCACGCTAAGACCAAGAAAGCACTACAGCGCCTATACTTCCTCAGGAAACTAAGAAAAATAGGCATGTCCACACTGACTCTTACCGATTTTAGTAGATGCACCAGAGAAAGCATCCTATCTGGCAGCAGCATAGCCTGGTATAGCAAATACTCGACCTAAGCCCGTAAGAAACTAAAGACAGTCGTGAACATATCCAGTCCATCACACGAACCCACTTCCCATCCATTGACTCTGTCTACACCTACCGCTGCCGTGAAAGTGGACAGCAGAATCAAAGACGCCTCCCACCCGGCCTACTCTCACTTGCAACCTCGTTCATCTGGCAGGAGATACAGAAGTCTGAGAACACGCACGAACAGATTCAAAAACAGCTTCATTCCCGCTGTTACCAGACTCCTAAACGAACCTCTTATGGACTGGTCTGATCTATGCGCACGCTTCTCCACTGAGTAATACTACACCTGTATGCTTCACCCGATGCCAGTGCCTATCTATTTACATGGTGCATTTTATGTTTACCCTATGTATTTTCTTTTCATTTACAGAATAATCGGTCAGAACTGTACGCAGAACAATGCGGGTCACTGTACCCCGGTACACGTCACAATAAGCCATTCCAATCCATTCCAGCTCTGCCCAATAACCAAAAGCCTGGGTTCCAGGATGTGCGCAACTGCTGCAGTCATGGATAAAGAAAAATCTTAGGTTGAAGGACAACAAAAATTCTAGGACCAGAGATGCAATTAGGCATTGTAAAAGCTTGGGCGAATGCAATTTTGTTTGGATTAAGGAGATTCCCTGAGGAGTTACTTCTCACACTTTGTCAATTGTTCACCACTTAAATGGAGTAAATGTGCATTAAGAATATTTTCTTCATGGATTATCTCATTTTTGATTTTAAGAAGCGGATGTTTACTCAAGCAAATTAACGAATCCATTTTGTGTTTTTCACGTGACACACTGTACCCCATATCTGCAAGAACACTCAAGACGTTCTACACCATCCAGGACCAAGCATCCCGCTTGATTGCTCCCCCTTCCAGAAACATTGAATCCCTCAACTGCGGACGCACAGTGGCAGCCCTGCACACCATCCCATAATGCATTGCGGTAACTCATCAAGGATCCTGAGCCAGCACCTTCCAAATCCACAACCACTATCCTCTGGAAGGACAACAAAAGGCCGTAGGTGGAGGTTTTCCCTCAAGTCACTCACAATTCCCACTTGGATTCATATAATCGTTCCTTCACGGTCCCGGAAAAAAATCCTGAAACTCCCTCCTAAACGCACGGTGGGTGTACCTGCGCCTCATGGATTGCAACGGTTCAAGAAGGCAGCTCACCACCACTTTCTTGAGAAGAACTAGAGATGGGAATTAAATACTGCCCGAACCAGCAACTCGCAAATCCCATAACAGTGATCGCTTTAACGCTTTGAATTTCTGGCAGCTGGTTTAGCACAGTGGGCTAAACAGCTGGCTTCTAATGCAGAATAACGTTAGCAGCGCGGCTTCAATTCCGGAAACAGCCTCCTCGAAAAGGCGGCGGAATGTGACAACTCGGCATTTTTCACAGTAACTTCATTGAAGCCTACTTGTGACAATAAACGATTGCTATTATTATTATGAACCGTTTTCAATTCTTCCGGTGGAGGGCATCATGTTACTTCTGCTTCAGAGGAACCTGGATCTAAAGTATTTCTAGCAACAGGACTCCTGGTACACAGAAACAATGTGCTTGATGCAGTAAAGTGGAAGGGAGTGGGGTGCAATCTAACCTGGCTTCATACGCTCTGCCCCTTTCTCTGTTTCACACTCCCCTTTGTTCTATTTCTGTTTCTGTTTTCTTTCTCTTGGTATCGGGTGAAGGCTTTATTCCCTGCAGTTCTCCTGAGCAGAATAATATTCAACATCTTTTTGTGACTTTGTTGCTTTTTGGAACCACTGCAAACATGAAGTGTACTTGGAATTTCACAACACTGAAGGAGGATATTTGCTCCATCATTACTGTGTCTGTGCCCATCATTACTGTGATACAGACACATGGTTAGGACATTGAATACAGGAGTTGGGACGTCTAGTTGAAGTTTCAAACGACATTAGTAATGTCACACTTGAAATACGGTGTATATTTCTGTTATAGAACCGACATTATGAAAACAGAAAAAGGGCAATTTTTCACACTGAAGGCGTTGAGTGTCTGGAACGATCTGTAATTGGCAGTAATCGAGGCGGTTGCAATTTTGCTTTTTAGAAACGTTTTGATAGTTAAATGGGTAAGATGAGTACAGCGGGATATGGGTGAAATGAGGGCAATTGGGACAGGCTAAGTGGTAAAAACTGAGCGACATTTGCAAGTTGAACCTACAGGCCTGTTTCCATGCTGCAAACCTGTATGACTCTATCCCACCTTCCATCTCTGGAATGCAGCAGATTGGAGCACACCCTGTCCAAATCCGTTTGAAATGTTGCTGTGGGTGTCTCCATCCATTATTTTTATGGACAATGATCTTTAAAGGAATGAAAGGATCTGAGGAACAGGCCGGATATTACATTAAGGCAGAAGCTCAGCTGTGATCAAGTTGAATGATGGAAGAGGAGTCAGTGGCCGTGTGGTCTCCCCATGTTGTCACCGGTTATCAGTTCCAGTTGTCACATTACTTGCTGATGGATATGGCTGCAAGATAAGATTTCTAAGTTACATCCAAGAGTTATTTCTATATTCATGGATACAGTTCATTTAGAGCCACATTATCCGGACCTACCGTAATTTTAGATGTGTCGAACGGATCTCACATCTTCATTTTTTATCTCCAATAATGCAGCCCCAGCGTATCCCAGCATCCCGAACAGTAAACTACTAACCGATTCCCATGGCGAGTGGTTCTGGTCTGCACGGCCTGGGATTTCGGTGGAGGCAGATACAACAGTGGTTTCATAAGGGAATGGGAGTGACAAGAATCAAATGCGTCCCTCTGGGGAAAGGCGTTCGAATGAGATTGAATGATCTTTTAATCCATATTGCCGCTGAGGTCAATCGGATTGAATGTCCTCCGTCGATACGTCTCGCACTTTTAAGTTGTTTGGTGTCGCCTGGCTGTGAGATGGTATGGCCCAACACCTGGAGTTTCCCCTCAATGTTGCCCACCACGGGAGTATGATCACGGTAATGAGACCATAAGACCATAAGACATAGGAGCAGAATTAGGCCACTCGGCCCATCGAGTCTGCTTCGCCATTCAATCATGGTTGATATTTTTCTCATCCCTATTCTCCTGCCTTCTCCCCATAACCCCTGAACCCCTTATTAAACAAGAATCTATTTACCTCTGCCTTAAAGTCACTCGGTGAAATGGCCTCCACAGCCTTCTGCGGCAAAGGGTCCCACAGATTCACCACCCTCTGGCTGAAAAAGAATCCTCGTCATCTCTGTTTTAAAGGATCGTCCCTTGAATCTGAGATGGTGTCCTCTGGTTCTAGTTTTTCCTACAAGTGGAAACACCCTCTCCACGTCCACTCTATCCAGGCCTCGCAGTATCTTGTACGTTTCAATGAGATCCCCTTTCATCCTTCTAAACTCCAACGAGTACAGACCCAGAACCCTCAAACGTTCCTCATACGACAAGTTCTTCATTCCAGGAATCATCCTTGTGACCCCCCTCTGGATCCTTTCCAAGGCCTTCCTTGGAAGCACATCCTTCCTTAGAGATGCCCAAATCTGCTCACAGTACTCCAAATGGGGCTTTATACATCCTCAGAAGTACATCCCTGGCCTTATTCTAGTCCCCTTGACATGAAAGCTAACATTGCATTTGCCTTCTTAACAGTTTTTCAACTTTTTTTTCCAGGGACCCATGTTTAGCATACGACCAACCTTCGGGACTCACGCCGGCCGGCCATCGTGACCCAGGAAGGTAGTCATTCGTGACCCACCATTTTTGCTTACCTTTAATGCGAGAGGTGAGCCTGCTTGATCCTCACAATCTCACTCCAAGCAGGTTCACAGGGGGGGAGGGCTATGCACATTTCGGGTGCAGGATTCAGCCGGGTCCTTTGTGCCGTCTACATCTTAGTGAGGACGGAAAATCCAACCTCGTACACGGAGGTCGTTGTGAAGGGCAAAAGCAACAAAATGCTTGTTTGGCTCAGGTCCGGATACTCCTCGGAGACGCTACTCCAAAATGCTGACAGTTTGATTGACTCGTGCCGTCTTTTTAATGCGCTGTCAATACTGAGGAGCAGAAGTTCAGTCAGCTTCATTTGGAATCAGTCTATCCAGTCCATCCACACCTTCCTTACTAATGCTGTTTTCTTTGATGTCCCGTAGCAGTGTGGGGAACATGTAGTGATTTAGGCTTTGCATCGCAATTGCCAAACTGTCAATGAGTTTTGGAAAGCTGCGATTGCTTCACAGAGCCGAAAGCAATCACCATCCTTCTCTCGCTATTTGAGGTTCAGTTCATTTAGAATTGAAAAGATGATAGTTAGCATCCAAATTTCATCAGCAATCGAATCAGCCAGAGAGGACAATTTCTGGAGGAGGAAAGTGTGGAATTCGTACCTCAGTTCGTAAACTCCGAATACCTCCCCTGTTCAGTCATCATTACAGTAACTCTTCAAGCGAATGATGTCAACCGTCATTGGGATTGACTGATCGCTGTATCGATTCAATGCTTTAATGTAGTCTTAATGGTCAGCAAAACAGTTTCAGTCATCCTTCGAGGGCGACGATGTGATGAATTCCCAGGGCTCCCATTATATCCCTTGCCAATCGTTCAGTTCAGTGCATAGTGAGACCATGAGGGGTATAGACTCTCTCCAGATCACGTGAGTAATGTTTATGGTTGCCAAAAAGATCGATAAAATAGCCTTTGTTCATCATCAGTGATCACCGCGCCAAAAGCCGCCACCATCCGCGATCTCACTTTGACCCCGAGTTCAGGTCCCAACACTCCGGGCCGCATGAGCACTGATGAACGCCGCAAAGGCTGGTCCCGTGACGCTCCCAACACCAGCCCGCGACCCACCTGCGTGTCGCCACCTCCACTTTGAAAATGCCTGCTTTATATACATTGTATCCGTGCCTGAGGCCAGCGTCAGCTTTAGCTCACTGGTTACTTCACAGCATCAACTTAATTGTAAGTTCGGACCTGTCTCACCGTGGGCGCTGTCTGGCGTTTTTAATATTTCCAAAACATGTGTTTTGCACTGATGAAAACCAGACCCAGATTTCTAAATTAGAAGTAGGTGAATGTTTTAGAGGTTGCACTACAATTATGTATTAATGCGCCTTGTGCCACGTGTTTGCTTTCTGGTTCTCACTGCGGAATCCCAAGTTCGATTCCAGCTCTGCACAATTACTGACCTCTTTGATTTGATTAGAGTTATTATTCTCACATTATTAGTCGACAGTAAAAAGAATGGTTTCTTGCATGCTTATACAGAGAACGCATACCGCACATAGGGAAGGAAGGAGCGACTGCAGAATGTAATGTTGCAGTTATAGCTCGGGTGTAGAGAAAAGATCAACTTAATACAAGGTTGGTCCATTTAAAAGTCTGATGGCAGCAGGGAAGAAACTTTTCTTGAATCGGTAGGTACGTGACCTCAATCTTTTGTGCATGTTTATTGACGGAAGAAGATGGAAGATAGTATGTCCGCGGTTCGTGGGGTCCTTAATTGTGCTGGCTGCCTTTCCAAGGCAGCGGGAATTATAGATTCAATCAATGGATGGGAGGCTGGTTTGCGTGATGGATTGGGCTGCATTCACGACATTTTGTAGTTTCCTGCAGTGTTGGGGAAAAGCAGCATCCATACCAAGCTGTGATACAACCAGGAAGAATGCATTATATACTGCATCTGTTAAGGTTGGTGAGAGTCTTGCTGAAATGCCAAATTTCTTTTGTCTTCTGAGAAAGTAGAGTTGTTGGTGATCTTTCTTAACTATAGTATCGGCATGTGGGGACCAGGACAGGTTGTTGGTGATCTAAACACGTAAAAGATTGAAGGCTTTGAAGTTAATTCCCATTGATGTAGACCGGGGCATGTTCTCCTCTACGCTTCCTGAATTCGATGACAATCTCCTTCGTTTTGTTGACATTGAGGGAAAGATTATTTTCGTGTACCAGTTCGCCATATTCTCTAACACACTTTGTCAATTATTCACAACTTAAATGGAGGAAAAGTGCATTAAGGATATTTTCTTTATTGATTATCTGATTTTATAATTTAGAAACGAGATTATGTCGTGGGAGTGTGCCTTTAAGAGAGATTTTGGCTCATCACATGGCTTCAGGTAATTTTGTGGGTAAAGCTGAGCTGCGGTTGTGTGATGTTTTTACTTTCGCTTTCAATTTTGATTATTGTGGACTCAGACAGAGAAACGAAGTGTTTTGGCCTGTTTATCTATTTTCACTATTAATATCTGACCCAGTAAACATTTTTTTAGTTATCTGCTTTGGTAAATTAAAAAATATACAGTTTTCTCTCCGGAATGTTTTTAAACCTGATGAGACGAAATTAGAATCTCAGGAAAAGTCAGTCTTACTCAAGTGAGACAGCAGAGTGCTGGGCCACGCCCTTGAAATGTGGTTGGTCGTTCATGGGATTTTGCTTTGGATTTGGAACAGTTAAGGTGGAATTCATTGAGTATTATACATAGATTACTGTAGCTATGTGGTGTCGTTATTTTTGTAATTGATAAGAGTATTTTCTGTGTTTGTTTATATACATATGTTAACTAAGTTCTTAGAATAAAGCTTGTGTTGATTAAAGTATTTAGGAAGACTGTTGAATCACACCTGAAGGGAAGGCTCTTGTGCTCATCCCAGCCAAATTCAACATAAAGATTGTCGGTCAGTTGGACTTCATAACATTGTTTGGAGTTTCTTAACCCTGACCTATAACAATTATTTACTCAGGCAAATGTAATAATCCAGTTTGTGTTCTGTACATGATACAGTGTTCCACATAATCACGAAAAGCACTCAAGTAGTTCGACACAAGACTGGACCAAGTATCGCGCTTGATTGCTCCCCCTTGCAGAAACATTCAATCCCTGCACCTCAAACGCACGGTGGCAGCCCTGTTTACCATCCGAAAATGCTGCACTGCAGTAACACAACAACGTTCCTCACACATCAACTTCCAAACGCACGGCCACTATCATCTTGAAGGACAAGAACTCCCTAAAAGCACGTTGGGTATACCCTCACCTCACGTACAGCAGCGGATCAACAAGGCAGCTCACCGTCACCTACTGTGTCTGTGCCCATCATTACTGTTATACAGACACATGGTCAGAACATTGAATATAGGAGTTTGGACGCCTTGTTGAAGTTATACAAGACATAAGTAAGTCTACACTTGGAATACTGTGTACAGTTCTGGTCTCACTATTATAGAGATGATATTATTAAACTAGAAATAGTGCAGAAACGTTACACAAGAATGCCAGCGGAAATTGATATTTTGAGTTATAAGGTGCGTTTGGTAGGCTGGGACCTTTTGCCCTGGAGTGTAGGAGGCATAGGGGTGAAATTCTCGAGGTCTATAATGTTAATAGAGCAGAGGTAATGTACATCGTCAACATATTTTCCCAAAGATAGGGGAGTGTAAAACAAGAGGTTTAAAGTTACAGTGTTGAGAGAGTAATTTCTTCACAAAGAGTGTGCTGAGTGTCTGGAACGAGTTGTCAGAGGAAGTAATGGAAGCGGGTACAATGTTGTCTTCTTAAGGGGATCAGGGCTTATGGGGAGAATGCAGAAGAATGGGGATGAGAAAATATCAGCCATTATTCAGAGGCGGAGCAGACTCGATGGGCCGAGTGGCCTAATTCTGCGCCTATGTCTGATGGTTTTATGGTCTTACGGTCTTTAAAAAAGCATTTCGAGAGCATATCCGAAAAATTGGTCTGGAGGGATGTTGGGCAAATGTTGGCAATTGAGACAAGCCTCGTGGTAAACATTGTGCGGCATGGATAAGTTGGGCCGAAGGGCCGATTTCCATGCTGTAAACCTCTCTGCCTCTGTAACCATATCCCACCTTCCAGATCTGTAACGCTGCAGATTCGAGCACTCCATCTCTATGCCCAAGTGATTTTGAAATTTTGCTGTGGGTGTCTGCCTTTATCATTCTCATGGACAATGGTCCCTGAGTGAATGAAAGGATCTGAGGAAAAGGCAGGAAATGACATTGAGGCAGAAACCCGATACCCAATTACAACACTGAGGGAGCACCCGATACCCAATTACAACACTGAGGGAGCACCCAATACCCAATTACAACACTGAGGGAGCAGCCGATACCCAATTACAACACTGAGGGAGCACACGATAACCCAACATAGAGGCAGAAACAGACAGTCAGGCAGTCAGAGAGAGGTAGAGACAGACCGACAGGTGGAGCGAGACAGGCAGCGCAGGGGGCGAGAGGCAGTGACAGAGAGACAGGCAGAGTCAGGCAGTCAGAGAGAGATAGAGACAGGCACAGACAGAAGATGGAGGCAGTGAGAGACAGATAGCCAGAGTCAGGCAGAGGCAGAGGGAGAGAGGCAAGCAGTGACTAACAAAATCAGGCAGTCAGAGAGAGGTAGAGACAGACCGACGGGGGGAGAGAGAGAGACAGACCGACAGACAGGGGAGAGAGAGAGACAGAAGATAGAGGCACAGAGAGAGAGAGAGACAGACAGACAGAGACAGACAGAGTCAGGCAGTCAGAGAGAGGTTGAGACAGACCGACATGGGGGGGGGGGGGGAGACAGAGACAGGAACAGACAGAAGATGGAGGCAGTGAGAGACAGACAGCCTGAGTCAGGCAGTCAGAGAGAGGTGGAGACAGACCGACAGGGGGAGAGAGACAGAGACAGAGACAGACAGATTCAGGCAGTCAGAGAGAGGTAGAGACAGACTGGCAGGGGGAGAGAGAGACAGACAGACAGACATGTTTGCACTACTGCCGTGGTGGGCAAGGGGAGGGTGGGTAATCGCACCTTCGGACCAGTGATCGCCCAATTAGCCAGTGTGACTCCCCTGCCGTGCTGCAGCTAAGGAACCTGGTCGTGTTCTTCGACTTGGTTCAAGCGAACTCCCCATCCTGACTCCAACGCTATTATCCTTATGAGGCCAAGTGTGAGAATGCCCAAAGTCGACCAACTCTTCATTTCTATGGCGCAGCTGCCCTCGATCCCGCTGGAGTCGGATCACCACGCTGTGTCGGGAGGCTCGCTCCATCATCTGCGTACACGCAATTTAACAATCTGCTGCTGGAGGACGAGCGGTGCCTTGGCTCGTTTCGACACTTCCGGACCTGTTAGAGAAGGAAGCGGGCAGGCTTCCCGTCCTTGAGGCGAGGGTGGGACGTGGGCAAGACTCACGAGCTGGACTCAGACCGATGAGGACCCAGCTCTGCGACTGATGCACAGAGGTTAGAAAGACGTGCTGTCACACCTGCAACTTGTGAGGCTCCGTTGCGCATGCGTGAGGTGCCAGATCCAGATCCTCATGGGCAGGCACTGTGCCTGTCACATCTTCCACTCGCTGGAAAAAAGGTGCGGTGTCCGTCGGCAGCCCCTTACGCGGCTGGCTGACGATGTGGCCCTCCATTTGGATCCGAGTGGCATCAGGGCCCAACATCAAAGTTGCAAGAGTACCCTCTTCTCCACGGACCCATCCAGCGAGAATGCTTGCAGAATCTTCTGGCAGACCTACCGCAAGTCAGCTTGGAGGGCGCCGGGAGACTTGATTCCCCTGTGTGGCTGGAGGAGCTGCCCACATCGCTCTCAATCTGATCCAGGGCGAAACCCATGGGCTAGAAGGAGTTCTACAGGGCGCTTTGAATAATGGGGGAGGGGAGGGGGGGCGGATGTTTAATACAGCTCGTCGATCTCACTGAAGCCTGCACAATTTTGAGGAATTGATCAGTTCCCCTCCCCACTACGCGCTGCGTCTTTGAATGAGGATTTCGCATTTTCAGGGCATGGGGAAATGCGGATGAAGGCTGACATCACTTTGCTTTTGGGATCCTGCTGCGTAGATTGTGCCTGCAGCCTTTCCCGCACTGAGGCACTCCTCGAATGGATTTTGCCGATGAGCTACATGTGGATTACATCGTCTGTCCCTCATCCACCCTGCTGCCATTTCTCAATGCACATCATTGGGAAATAAGCAACATTGCGGCACAGCGTCAGTTTGTAAATTGCTCAGAAACTTATGTGAGAGTGAACATTTACCCAGATTCGCCCCTGGATGGGGCACAGAGCAGGCCTCAATGGCAGATTATTAAGATCACGTGCGAGAGTGGAGAGGACATGTGGAAGTCGAGCCCCAGAGAAATAGGGAGAGAGATAGTGAGTGAGAGGGTTAGAAAAATAGAGGGGAGAAGGAGATTAGAAACAGCGACGGGCAGAGATAAAGGAGAGACAAAGATAGGGGAGAGCGAGGGACATGCACTTAGCGTTGGGGAGAAACAGTGCGACGGGAGGCACACAGAGCTCAGGGGAGACATACAGAGCGAGGGACAATATACAGAGCGAGGGGGCGAAATACAGATCGAGGGTCGATATACAGGTGGGAGTGTGTAAGGGAGGGTGAGCGTTGTGGGGTTGGGGAATTGAGTGGGGAGAGTGTGTTGCGGGCGGCAGGCGGTGAGGGTGGTGTGTGTTGTAGTGTTGGGGAATTGAGTGTGAAGGGTGTGTTGGTGGGGCTGGCGGTGAGGGTAGTGGGGGTGATGTGAGAGTGTTAGGGATAGTGAGGATTGTAGAGTTGGGGAATTGAGTGGGGAGAGTGTGTTGCGGGGGGCTGGCGGTGAGGGTGGTGTGAGAGTGTTGGGGTGGTGTGTGTTGTAGTGTTGGGGAATTGAGTGTGAAGGGTGTGTTGGTGCGGCTGGTGGTCAGGGTAGTGTGAGGGTGTTAGAAATGGTGAGAGTTGTAGTGTTGGGGCATTCAGTACGCAGGGTGTGTTGGTGGTGATGGTGGAGGGGGTGATGTGAGAGTGTTAGGGATGGTGAGGATTGCAGTATTGGGGAATTGAGTGGGGAGGGCGTGTTGGTGGGGCCTGGCCGTGTGTGTGGTGTCAGGTGGTGTGGGTTGTACTTTTGGGGAATTGATTGGGGATTGGTGGTGGGGCGCGACACGTTGCCCCATGCAAGACTGCTGACGTTCTGAAGAAGCCCGTCTTTCAAAAGAGCAATCTCCATTGTTATCCAGTCTGAGGCTGTGAAGCGGCAAGTATAATTGTCACCTCGAAGGTGCCAGGTGATGATCGTCTCTAACAAACAACACTATAAGCATTGCCGCTTGACATTCAATGACATCATTGTCACAGCTTCAGCACTGTCAATATCTGGGAAGTAATAATTGGCTAGAAGTTCAACTACTGAACTATTGAAGTACTGAAGCTGCAGGAGCAGCTGAGAGAACTGTATTATTGCGGCGGGTATGTCACATTTCGTCTCCAACAAATCCTGCCCACACATTGGCATGTGCGCAAGTTAAAATTGTGATCTAATATGGCGCTTACCTGGACGAATACATGTCCAGTAACATTCAACCATTAAATAGCCAGAAATATCCTAGTGCGTCACTTATACGGATGTCCACACTAAATATATCACCTACATAGAATATCCTTGAAAGAGACACTTTAGAAATTTTAAACCTATTTACAGAATCGTCACAGTACATGGAAGGACATGACTGAAAAAGAATGCGACATAAATATATTAAAAGCTTTGATTAATGTCGAGCACATTTGCTTTTTGAATACAGCGGTTATGGTTACGGTTAATAGTTAATAGGGCATCACGGTGGAACAGTGGGTTAGTCCTGCTGCGTCACGGCGCCGAGGTCCCAGATTCGATCCCGCCTCCGGGTCACTGTCCATGTGGAGTTTGAATATTCTCCCCGTGTTTACGTGGGTTTCGCCCCCACAACCCAAAGATGTGCAAGCGAGGTGGATTGGCCACAATAAATTGTCCCTTAATTGGAAAAACTGAATTGGTTACTCTAAACTTATTTTTAAAAACTAGTTAATTAATGTTTCAGAATTAGCGTCTTGTGACATGAATCTACTCTCTCACGAAACGTCATATGTTTGTTCAATTAAAAGAAAACTCAGCTGAACTATGTTATGACATCACTATCCCAAGGCGATCCCACCAGATATAAGTTAAAATCTTTGGGCATACGTTACCTCAGAGTTCAGCACAGTACAACGGCAAGTGTCAAGAAGGCATCAATTACTTCACATTAGAAAATGCTGGAAACATTTGAAATGATCGCCAAAATATTCTACCTGATTCTGGCCATAATTGGTGTACCTGGTAAGTGACCATAAACCTTGATTTTGTGTAAATCTTTGTCTGAATTTTCCTGTGGTTTTACTTTGTGACAGATACAGTTACATCTTTCGGGCACTGTTTCCAATCACCCGCTCGGTAAAATATTTTAGCTACAGTGAAATGTCTTGGCGTTTATCTGTGCTTCTAGTCTGTTTCTCCAGCTTGTAATCAACACGTTTCTTACACAAAGGCTCCATGAATTATTAAGCTACTGTATTTATTGGGAAATTGTCCTATCTTGAATCAGATCGCATGGAAATCATACTCTCTGAAGCAAGTATAACTGGAAATCAGGCTTAAATACCAGTGAGTGTCGGGCACTTATGAAAGTAAAATCTCTGACACCACACAATGCGTGTTACTGGATGCACATGCCAGTGTAGAATTGTGCTGAGGGCAGATCACTTATCAAGGTGAAATCCCTGACACCGTACTTCACGTCTTACTGGGTGTATATGCCAGTGTAGAATTGTGCTGAAGGCGGGTCACTTTTCAGACGACAATGACTTGGCGCATTTTCCACAAGGTATGGGTCTACCTGTTTCCGGATATTTCCTGAGTAGGTCACTGACTGAAATATATCCGTTATATTTTATTATTGCTCAATCGCTTTATTCCATGGAGTTGCCTCAGTGTTGTACCAATATAACCGTGTAAAACGGGAAAATATATGATGTTAGATGATGAAGTCGGTTAATGAATATATAACGTTTAAAAATTCATTTACGGGTTGAGGGTATCGCTGGGTAGACCAGAATTTTTTGCCCACCCTCGTTACCCTTCAGAAGGTGGTGGTGAGTTGCCTTCTTGAATCTCTGCAATCCTTGAGGTTGAGGCACACGCACTGTGCTATTAGGGTGCGAGATCCAGGATGTTACCCCAGCGACAGTGAAGGAGCGGCGATATATTTCCAAGTCAGGGTGGTGAGAGACATGGAGGGGAACCTCCAAGATTGGTGAGTTGGCTGGACGGCTGCCACTGTTCGTCACTGGTGGAGGGTTTGAATGTTTGTGGAAGGAGGAGCAATCACACGGACATGATTTCCCCTTGATCGTGTCGTGCTTCTTGAGTGTTGGTGGAGTTGGAATAATCCAGACGATTAGAGCGTATTCCATTACACTCGTAACTGGTGCCTTGTAGATGGTGGACCAGCTTTGGGGGGGGGGGGGGTCAGGAGGCGAGTTACTCGCCCTAAGGTTCCGAGCCTTTGACCTGCCCTGGTAGCCACAGTATTAATGTAGCTAGTCCAGCTCAGTTTCTGATCAGTGATAACCCCCAGTATATAACGTGAAATGTCTCGATATATCTGTGCCTTCTATGACACTGCTTCAGCAGTTATGTCTAGTTCCCGACATTGGTGCAAACCGACAGCATTCTTTAAGTCATGCTACCTTTTTTGCGTGTTTTATGTTTCTCTCCAACCTCTAGAAATTAACTATTTCCCTTTACTTGTCTTTTATAGTTTTCTATATTTGCTTTCAATGTTTTCTGAGACTCTCCCCTGGGCATCAAAACCTCGTGACATTGTGCAGACAGATAAATACCAAAGATTATTCTGTTTAAGTATTGCTCCGAACAAAATATTACACCTGTCACTCAATTATCGTGAAGTTAATTTATGATTTCAATGACCAGTGTGTACGGATATTCATCATCAGTATTTGTGTTCATCTCTGCTGTGGCATCCTTACTCCCGTCACTGTATTCTCACTTTGTAAGCATTTATATTCAATATCCATTGTTCATTCAATCCCTTTATCTTTTTTGTAAATATCACAAACGGCGATCGCAGTGTTGAGGCTTAAGGAAAACCTCTCTGAATGAACCTCATTTACACCGACTCCCTTTTTTCTTGCGCGGGGGGGGGGGGGGGGGGCGGGGCGGCGGTCGGTGTGTGACCAACTTGCTGTCCCTAATTACACTTGTTCTGTGATTAGTCATGATTCTGTCATGCTGCAATGACAAAATGCCTTTTTCACAGTTAAACCGATGTGCACCTGCTCAGATATTCTACAATTTATGATAGTAATACAACGATACTGGTAATGTTGCTCAATGAAGACCGTGTTTTTCGCAAATGTGCTGATGACACTATAGCGCACTGACACGTGTACAGTTCTTTGGGAATGTTATATCGTTAGTCAATCGTTTAATAACGTGTGTATCATTATGCATCAGAGAAGAATACCTCAGAGGTCGCCCCATTATATCGTAATGGTACTTTGGATTGAGTCAATCAAAATCGCAGTTATTTCCCTCTCTGAATAATTTACAAACACCTGGTAAAAATATGTTTCCGTTTTTGGATGGAAGTTCTTCTCTACTATTTGGCAGAGTGCCCCCCCTCCCCCACACCCCCACCCCTCCAAACCCCGCGATGACTCCTTTCTCCCGTGCTCAAGGAAAATGGTGATACTCACTGAGTGTGGTGGGTTCCTGGGATGTATTCTCATATGGATGGTGGAGTCAGACCCGGAGCTGACGTCTGACCCTCAGACGGATCAGATCAATGTGGAAGGTCACTTGGTCTCATAGCATTCTGACAATGAGTGTGGTTAAATACCGGGGAAGCAGCTCTGATGGAATGAAGAAGGAGAAATATCTAAGGGATCCTGATGGGAAGTCCAGTCGTGATATATTTGGATCATATGATTGTATCTGATCGAGTAAATGTGGACGAAAGTCGAGAGACCGTAAAATCCGTGTGGTGGCCTCTATCAGTGTGAACTGCATCAGGAGTGGGTTATCGATAGCGAGTGGAGTTTAATCCTGCCGATTTTAATTTCTAGGAAACGCCTGATGTTCATGGTGTTTCGGACCCAGGTTAAGGCATCTAATGTTCAGGTGGGGTCTGATCCTGAGGAAGGCATGGGCTGCGGGAATGAAGGATGACCGTGGTGAGATGAATTTATGTTGAGTGGCGTCATATATTGCAAGGGGTCTGATATTGGGTGGGAAGGCATATTATTCCCAACGAAGTTGTGATCATGTCCCTGTAAGGGTCCTGAGGGGGTACTGATCCTGGGCAGGTCAGAGCAGTGCTGTGGGTGAACTCAGCAAGGATACTCTCCCTGAAGCGTGTTCAACGTAATAATTCAGCGGGGTGGTGGTCTTATCCCGATGATGTTCGGATTCTGAGCGGGACTGAATTGTGTCAGGCGAAAATGTGAAATTTCCTGATCCTTTAGGGTGATATGTCGTTGAGCGCGATCTCTTCCTGCATGTGTGAACATCCGTGCACTGGTCCTTAAGAACGTCTGTTAAAGCCAGTGACATAGTCCCGTGGGTGGTCATATCTTGACGATCAGTCATGCTAAGGTACCTGTCACAGGCGCCGGGAAGATGCTTGATCCCGAATTGGTTTCAAACCACAGGGTTCCCTGTGAAAGCGGGGAGATGGTACCTTTCTGGTAAAAACGCGGAGGATTTGATTGATTTATTGATTGGTTTATTGTCACATCTACCGAAGTACAGTAAAAAGTATGTTTTCTGCGGCCAAGGGAACGTATGCAGTACATTCGCAGTAGACAAAAGATCAAGCAACAGAGAACATTGACAATGGGTCATCAACACACAGTGGATGGTTGCAGTGCGCTTAAGGGCCAAACAAAGCAAATAAAGGAGCATTTTTTCATCCGGGGGTATGAATGTTACTGTGCTCTAATAATGTGGAGCGGAGTGAAAGTTAGGAGCGTCTGACCATGAAGGATTTTTGATCACAAGGTGGAACACTACACCTGATGACGTCTGAATATCAACGTCGGCATTCTATCCAATAGGGGAGTCTGATCCCAGGAATGGGCGGAGTTCTTAGCTTTGGGGAGCTACTGTTCTAGCGGTCTGGTCACTGGGCTAATAATCCAGAGACCTAGCGTAGGGCTCTGGGGGTCTGGGTTCGAAACACCTGAGACAGGTTTTGGAATTGAAAATCAGGAAATAAAAGTGTAATGATTACCATAAACCATTATTGATTGTAGTAAAAACCCATCAGGATCTCTCATCTCCTTTAGGGAGGGATTTCTGCCATCCTTCCCTGATCTGGCTTACATCTGCCTCCAGACCCACAGCAATGCGATTAAATCTACAGTGGTTTGCAATGTTGCCTCACAGCATCGGAACCCCAGTTAAATTCCGACCTCGGGGGACTCTCTGTGAGGAGTTTTCACTTTCTCTCCGTGTCTCCGCGGGTTTCCTCTGGGCTGGCCTCCCACAGTCCAATGATGCGCAGGTTTGTTCAATTGGCGATGCTAATCTGCCCTTAGTGGAAACTTAGTAGGTTGCTGGAGTAACGGGGACCAGTTGGGAGAGCTGACCTAGCGAGTGTGTTTTTTCGGACGGCCTGTGCAGACAGGAAGGGTCGAATGGCCTCCTTCTGCACTGTTGCGATTCGATGATTCTATGAAACTTCGTCTGATCCTGGTGAGTGTGCCTGTTCCTAATGGGGACGGGGACTCACCCTGAAGGAAATTTAATTTACAGATTTGTCAATTTCAGGGAGCTAGATTCTGATCGGTGGAAAGGTCTGTTTCCGAGAACCATCTGGTCCTCGTATCTGTTGCAACCTTTGTCAGAGTTCAATTGATGACTGTTTGGACCATCACATGAGTGCTTGAGTTTGGTGATTGGCTCGATACGCTATAATCGGAATGGGGAACCGTGCCGTGGAGGGTGCCATATTTCTGCTTAAGCGTTGTTGATTGTAATACGCAATCCTGCTTCTTTGAGTATGAGGTGAGTGTCCTGAGGTGAAAACACGACAGCCGAATTTAGACTTGTGAAGCAGACTAAATCTTAGAATACAAATCTTTGAGAAACAGAAATTAGATGCATAAGTAGGCCATTCGGCCTTTCGAGAATGCACCATAATTCAATATGAGCATGGCTGATCATTCAAATTTAGTATCCCGTTCCCGCTTTCTCTCCATATCCCTTAATCCTTTAGCTGCAAGGACCTTGTCCAGCTCTCTTTGGAATATATGCAACGAACTGGCCCCAACAACTTTCTGTGATAGATAATTCCACAAGTTCACAACTCTGAGGCAAGCACCTATTCCTCATCTCAGTCCTGAATGCCTTACCCCGTATTCTTAGGCCGTGACCACGGGTTCTGCACGTCTCCAACATCGGAAACTTTCTTCCCGCATCGAGCCTGCCCAGCCCCATCAGGATTTGATATGTGTCTATGAGATATCCGTTCATTATTCTAAACTCTGTTGAGTGTAAGCCCAGTCGATCCAATCTTTCTTCATATGTCAATCCTGCCATCCAGGGAATTAGTCTGGTGAAACTTCGCTGGACGTCCTCAATAACAAGAATGTCCTTCCTGAAACGAGGAAACCAAAACTTCACACGATACCCAAGGTGTGACTTCACCAAGGCCCTGTATAACTGCAGCAACACATCCTTACTCTTCGGCTAAAATCCTCTCGCTATGAAGGCCAGCATGCCATTAGCTTTCCTTGCCTCCGACTGTAACTGCATGGCAACCATCAGCGACTGTTCCACCATGACACCCAGGTCTCGTTGCAATTCCCCATTTCCTGAACTGTCACCATATAGATAATAATCGGCCTTCCTGTATTCCCCACCAAAGTGGGTAACGTCACACTTACCCACATTATATCGCATTTGATAAGTATGTTCCCACCCAGCCAGCCTGTCGAAATCACACTGCAGCCTCTTTGCAGCACACTTGCAGGCACCTTAGTGTCGGATGGAAATTTTAAGATATTGCATGAAATCCCTTCATGCAAATCATTGATGTATATTGTTAACAGCTGGGGCCACAGCACTGAACCACTGCGCCACGAACCACTGCACGCCACTCAGTAAATAACCCGTTTTTTCCAACACTCCGCTTCCTGACTGCCAACCCATTCTCTATCACGTCAATACATTGCGCATAATCCCATGACCTCTATTCAACTCAATAATCTACTGTCAAAAGCCTTCTCAAATTCCAACTTCCACTGGTTCACCGTTGTCTACTCCACTGGTCAGACCTTCAAACTATTTCAGAAGATTTGTGAAGCATCATTTTCCTTCAGTGAATCCCTGCTTATTTGGACCGATCCAGGCCCCATTTTCAAAATGCTCAGTTATTTCATTCTTACTAGTTTAGTCCAGTATTTTCCCCACTACCCATGTCAGGCTAACCAGTCTATAATTCCCCGTTTGCACTCTCCCCGCTTACTTAAAAAGAGTGGTTACATTAGCTCCCCTCCAATACATTGGAACTCTTCCGGACTCTATTGAATGCTGGAAAATAATCATGAATGGTTGCACTTTTTCGAGGGCCACTTCCTTAAGTACTCTGGGATGTCGAGCATCAGGCCCTGGGGATTAATCTCAATGTCAATGCAATTTCCTGATTAATAAGGATTTCCTTCAGTTTCTCCTTCATGCTGGACCGTCTGTCCCCGGAAGGCTATAATTATCCTCCTTCGTGAATGAAGGTCGAAACTATTTCTCCAACTGGTCTGCCATCTCTTTGTTTCCCATTGTGAATTCACCTGATTCGCACTGTAATGTGCGTACATTTGTCTTCACCACTCTTTGTCTCTTCGCTTATCTATAGTACATTTTGCAGTCACGTGTTATGTTCTGTGCACGCTTACTCTCGTACTCTGTTTTCCCCTTTACGAATTAAACCCTTTGTCCTCCTGTGCTGAAATTTATATTTCGCCCATTCCTTAGGCTTGCTGGTTTTTCTGATTAGTCATATGCCTCCACTTTGGCTTTAGCACTATGCCTAATTTTTTTTAGCCATGGCTGAGTCACCTTCCCCGATGTACTCTTGCGCCAGGCAGGGATGCACACTTGTTGAACTTCATCTTTGTGTTCGCTAAATGTTTGCCATTGCCTATCCGCCGTCAACCCGTTCAGCATCATTTGCCAACTTCACCTTGCTAATGCACGTCTCGAACCATCAAAGTTAGTTTTCTTTAATTTCAGGCTCTATTCTCAGACTCAACTGTGGCACTCTCTATCTTAATCAATAACTCTACCTTATTAGGGTCACTCTTCCCTAAAGGAACTCGCACAACAACGTTGGTAATTAATATCGCTCATTGCACAATCTAGGATGGCCTGTTCTCCAGTTGGTTCCTCGACATATTGGTCGAGAAAACCATCCCTTAAACTTTCCACGAAATTAACCTCCATCGAATTGCTGCCAGTTCAATTAGGCTAATTAATATGCAGATTGATATCACCCATAATAACTGTTGTTCCCGTACTGCACGCATCTCTAATGTCCTGTTTGATGCCATCCCCAAACAACAACTGTTTTTTTGGTCTGCACTCAAATCCCACTGGCGTTTTTGCCCTTCAGTGTTCCGCAGCTTCACCCATATAGATTTCACATCGTCAGGCTAATGTTCTTTGTTACTGTTGCGTGAATCTCCTCTTTAACCAGCAACGGTACCGCACCTCCCGTTCCTTTCCTTCTATTTTTCTGAATATTGAATACCACAGGACATTGGGTTCCTACCCTTGGTGACCATGGAGTCAGGTCTAGTGATCCTAATTATATCATCTCCGTTGATGATTGTCAGCGCAGAAAATTCATCAAACTTATTACAAATTCTCCTTGCAGACATAGAGCCTTCGTATATTCTTTTTGCCCATTTAGAATTATGATGTAATTTGGCCCTTTTTCATTTTTGACTTTGGTTTCTCTGCCTTCCACTTTTCCTGTTACTGCCTTTTGTTTCTGTCCCCACCTTACTTCCATCCGATCTCCTGCATCGGTTCCTAACCCCTGCCATATTAGGTTTAACCCTCCACAACAGCACAACACATTCTCCCCCGAGGACATCTGTTCCGGTCCTGCCCAGATGCAGACCATCCGTTTCGTATTGCTCCACCTCCCCCAGAGATGGTTCCAATGTCCTGAAATTTGAATCCTTCCCACTACCACCATCCCTCAAGCCACGTATTAATCTTAGCTATCCTGTCATTTCTACTTCACCAGCATGTGACACTGGTACTAATCCTGAGATTCGACATTTGAGGTCCTGCTTTTTTAATTAAAAACCTTACTCCCTTATTTCAGCTCGTAGGACTTCATCCCGTTTCCTGCCTGTATCATTGGTCCCCACATGCACTACGGCAGACGTCTGTTCACACTCTCCCCCAGAATGACCTGCAGCTGCAACGAGACATCTTTGACCCTTGCACCTGGAAGACAACTTGCCATCCTAAATCTAGATTGGGGCCGCAGAAACGTCTATCTATTCCCGTCATAATTGAATCCCCTATCACTATAGCTCTGCCACTCTTTATCCTGCCCTCAAATTCAGCAGGGCGAGGCACGGTGCCACGAACCTGGCTGCTGCAGCCTATCACTTGTGAACCATCTCACGACGCGGCACATTGGACAGTGGTTAGCACAGATGCCTCATTAGTGCCAGCTAGACGGGTTCAATTCCGGGCTTGATTACTCTCTGCATGAGTTTGTACATTTTCCCCATTTCCGTGTGGTCTTCCGTCGGGTGCTCAGGTCTCATCACTCAGCCCAAAGATGTGCAGGTTCGGTGGATTTGCCATGCTAAACTGATTGTTGTTGTCCAAAATGTTAGGTGGGGTAACTGTGACATGGTGAGGAAGTGGCATTAGCTGCTCTTTCCGAGGGTTGATGAACAGTTGATGGGCCGAACAGCCTCCTTCTGGAGTGTGGGGGTTCCATTATCGTCTGTAAATTGCCAACACGTACCATGAGAGTAGTTGCCTGTCCGGCATTCCTCTAGTCTGCAGCAAACCGGTTTGATATTAGGCGAGGGCCTAAATTGAGATGTGTACGAACATGAGAACACAGGGATATTCCTCGGACGAGGCTATTGGTCCAGTAAGGCCCACTCTTCCATTCACAGTGTCGTGGTAGATAAGCTTCCACTTACCCAGTTTTCTGTAGAATACCAATCTCCCTTGTCATCATTAGGATCTCGAAACCTATCGACATCTTTCTTGAACATGCTTAGTCATTGTTAGTCTGTTGTCGCCTGGGTAACAATTCCAGTATTTAACTTCCCCTGTGTGAAAACCCTCGTGGGCAGCACGGTAGCCTTGTGGATAGCACAATTGCTTCACAGCTCCAGGGTCCCAGGTTCGATTCCGGCTTGGGTCACTGTCTGTGCGGAGTCTGCACATCCTCCCCGTGTGTGCGTGGGTTTCCTCCGGGTGCTCCGGTTTCCTCCCACAGTCCAAAGATGTGCAGGTTAGGTGGATTGGCCATGATAAATTGCCCTTAGTGTTCAAAATTGCCCTTAGTGTTGGGTGGGGTTACTGGGTTATGGGGATAGGGTGGAGGTGTTGACCTTGGGTAGGGTGCTCTTTCCAGGAGCCGGTGCAGACTCGATGGGCCGAATGGCCTCCTTCTGCACTGTAAATTCTATGAAATTCTATGAAATCACAGATTTAGGAAACATGCCAATGCTTCCAATGTAACCGTATGTTGTGTCTCCCATTCTGGTCATCATGTCCACCGGAACACTATATCTACATCTAGCCAGTCAAACCCTGAACGAACTGTGCAAAGTCTAATGAGTACATCTGTTCTGCTTCGAAGCTCCAAGGACCAATTTCCCCAGTTTTCCCTCAGAAAATGATGTCCCACGCATGAGTCCCGTGAACTCACATTGCACGGCTACATCCTCCTTGAAGAATGAACTCGAAAGTTGTACACAACACTCCAATTAAAAGGATCTTCGTATTTGCAGCAGACATGCTGAATGATGCATTCAGCTTCCATTGGAATGTATGGGGTTATGGCATGTGGGATCCTAATTGCTTGTTGCACCTGTCTGCTGATGAATAAGGCCACAGTTGTAAATAAGGACACGTAGACCAATTATGACAACAACAATTTCTGAACAATCGCTATTACTAAAAAGCTATTCCCTTCCATTATGTTTTTACAAACTGGATAACGTCACATGTATTCACACTATGTTCGATTTTCCATTCGTTGCACATTCACTTAGCCCCTCCATATATTCTTCAAATGTACTGCCATGCTCCTCCCTTCGCAAGCCAATTGATAAACACAATATCTATTCTGAAAATGGCTTCCTTCTGTGCTGTAGTGATTTTGCGAATCTATAATATGCTCACAAAATCCAACAGGTGTGTCAAAACTGATCCCTCTTAGATCCAAGTTGACTTCCCAACCAAATTATTTTTCAGTGATATCAGGTGCTTTATAACAGACTCTAACATTTTCTCTGCTATAGAAGTCCAACTAACAGGTCTGTAGGTCTCAGGTTTCTCTGTCGCTCCATTTCTAAACAGTGGGGTAACGTTTCTGAATGTCTACTCTGCAGTTTTAATCTCTAACATATTCATCCTGTCCCAGAAACCTGTCATTTTTCAGCAAAACTGTCATTCGCAACTGTTGCAGATTTTGAACATATCGATCAACAACTTTCACTATGTTGAAATGTTCCTTTCTTACAGTTAATACCCTGGCAATTCTAATCCTGCCCCGTGGAAAGTGTGGCCTCTCTACTTGCACTACTCGCTACCTGGTGGCCATGGCAACTGCGGATCTACTGCTCATTATCACAGACGTCATTCTGAATCAGATCAATGCATATTACATGCCATTGAGTTTTCTGGACATAACCCCTGTGTGCAGTGTTAAGGGTGTACTGCTGAGTGCAGCCAGGGACTGTTCTGTCTGGTTCACCGTTACGTTCTCCTTTGATCGGTTTGTTACCATCTGTTGCCAGAAAATGAGAGCAAAATATTGCACCGGGAACACTGCCGCTGTGGTTCTAGCAACAACCGGCATTCTGCTCTGCTTGAAAAACATCCCCTGGTACTTTACGTTTACACCTTACGTGATAGTAGGCAATACACCGTGGCTCTGTTACACAAAGGTAATAACTTTAACTGACCCAATTTGGCAAGGATTTTATTGGTTCGAACGGATTTTAACGCCAGTCCTCCCATTTGTTTTAATTCTGTTGCTCAATGCACTGACAGTCAGATATGTTTTAGTGACCAGTCGAGTACGTCAGGGACTGAGGGCTCAGAATAATGGAGAGAATCGCAGTGATCCAGAAATGGAGAGCAGAAGGAAGTCTATGATTTTACTCTTCAGCATATCTGGGACCTTCATACTTCTATGGTTGTTGAATGTTATATCTTTCTTGTACAAACACATTCGAGGAATCGTTTATTTAAACGAATCTGAAGCTATATGTCAATATGTGGGATGGATGCTGCGTAATTTAAGTTGCTGCACAAACACATTTATTTACGGTGTCACTCAGTCAAAGTTCAGAGAGCAGGTCAAGAAGGCGGCAATGTATCCGGTTACATCAATTAATAAATTGGTCAACAAATATCACTTGTGATAGGATCTCACTGGCGAGAGTCAGTTGTACCAGTCGAACTAACTGAATTGAAGGTGCATCTACAAATTCGCAACAGACAAACGGCATATAACAACGAGGAGTGAACATTTATAGGTAAGAAGTCGGGCCTGCTGGAGTGGATCAATCCCTACCTCCACTCCTGACAGCCGCTTTCACCGAGCTGGGAGCACCAGGAACTGGCGACCGGCAGTCTCAGTAAAGGACAATGGTCCGTTGCTGCCGGGAGTTCCCTCAGCCAAACAGCCAGCTGTGACTGTGACCGACAGCTGGGACTGTCAGATCTCGGAAGTCATACTGCAAACATGCCTTCAGTCAGGAAGCAACATGCATCGCAGGCATTGTTTGAGGTTGCATTGTAATCCACAGCTGCATTCATTATGCATAGGTTTCCGCCAGCTGCCTATCAGATATCTGACGTCACGCTGGAGATTCATTCATCCAGCAAGCCACTCTCAGCCAATTTCTGAGTTTGCGATGTGACTGATAGCTGCATTCACCAAACAGAATATTCTAACGTTTGACTGATAACCAATCCAGATATCCAGCTGTTCATTCTTTGTAGCTTAGCCAATCAGGCAGCTCTGCCTAGTGAAATAAAACCATTTGATCATCTGAATCGTTCTTGCTCCCTGTTATTACAGACGCACATGTGGAAGAAATTATTCGGAGCCCCGTTTAAAATTTGTACCATTTAGTTTATATTTTTCATTAAAATTATTCCAAGGACAGGAAACGCATTACACTGGTTGGAGATTTCGTCTAAAATGTAAGGGGAGACTGTTCAGTAAAGATGTTAGGAAACACCGCATCGCTCAATGGCAGGTAGCGGTTTGCAACTCTCTCCACAACAGCAGTTGAAGCGAGAACAGTTGTTCATCTGAAATCAGAGAAATATACATTTTAAAAGGAGGGATAATGGATGACTCGGGATATTGAGGGATAATGGATGACTCGGGATATTGAGGCCATGGTCAAACGGAAGGAATCATCTGATATACATAGTCATCCGGGATCACACGAATCCCTTCAAGAGTATCGGGCTTGTCGGAGTAAAGAGAGAAATAAGGAGGGCAAGAAGGGGACAGGAGATTGTCTTGGCAGATAAGGCAAAGAAAATCCAAAAAAAGGTTTTACAGATACATAGAGGGTAAAAGCGTGACTAGGGAGAGGGTAGGGCATCTTAAGGATAAACAATGTCAACTATGTGCAGATTCACAAGGGATTGGAGATGTCCAAAATGAATATTTATCGTCAGTATTTGCTGCTGGAAATGCTACGAATGTTAAGGAAATAAAAAGCGATGTTTTGAGGAGTGCACATATTGCAGAGAAGTTGGTGTTGGAGGTATTGAAGCGCATAGAGATAGATAAATCCCAGGGACCTGATGAAATGTATCCCAGGGCGTTTAGGGGACGCGTGAGGAAATTGCCGCCCCTGGCTGAGATAATTGAATCACGACAGCCACAGGAGAGGCGCCTGACGATTGGAGGGTAGCAAATGTTATGCCCTTGTTTAAGAAGGGCTGTAGGGATAATCCCTGGAACTATCGAACGGTTAGCCTTACTTCTGTAGTGGGTAAATTGATATAAGGTATTCTCAGGGACAGGATCTACAGACATTTAGACAGGCAAGGGCTAATTTGGGAAAGTTAGCATCGTTTTGTAAGGGGAAAGTCATTTCTCACGATTTTGACTGAGGTTTTTGAAGGAGTAACCAGAAAGGTAGACGAGGGCAGTGCTGTCGACGTTGTCTCCATGGACATTAGTAAGGCCTTTGACAAATTTCTCCATGGTAGGTTGTTGCAAAAGGTGAAATCTCACGGAATCTAGCGGCAGGTAGCCAATTGGATACAAAATTGGCTTGGCGACCGAAATTGGCGGTGGAGGGTTCTTTCTCAAACTGGAGGCCTCTGGTCAGTGGTGTGCCTCAGGGATTGGTGCTGGGTCCACTGTTACTTATGACGTATATTAATGATTTGGATGAGAATGTAGGAGGCATTTTTAGGTAGTTTGCAGACAAACCCAAGATTGGGGCACAGTGGCTGGTGAAGAATGTAATATGAGCTTTCAACAGGATCTTGACCATTTGGGCAGTGGGCCGATGAATGACAGATGCAGTTTAATTTGACTAATTATGAGGTGATGAATTGATTCCCAGGGGCTGATAACCTAGATGAAATCATGGCACGAACTACTGAGTTAATTGCAGGCATTTGACTCACCTCTCTTTGGGTGAAGAAATGTTTCCTTATCTCTGTCCGAAATCCCAGAATCCTCAGACTTTGACCGCTGGTTCTATACACACCCACCATTGAGAACATCTTCCTTGCATGTACCCTATCTAGTCCTGTTAGACGGCTCGATGAGATCCCCCTAATTCTTCTTAACTCAAGCGAGAACAATCCGAACCTAGTCAATCTCTCCTTATTTGCCAGTCACGCCATCCCTGGAATCAGCTTGGTAAACATTCGCATGCACTCCTTAGAGAGCGAGAACATCATCCCTCTGAAAGGAAGACCAAAACTGCACACAATATTCTAGGTGTGGCCTCACCAAGGGCCTGTATAAATGCAGCAATGCATCCCTTTGTCTATACTTGAAACCTCTCACAATGAAGGGCAACCTACCATTAGCCTTCTTTACCGCCTGCTGTACCTACATGCTTACCTTCAGCGATTGGTGCACAAGGACAAACAGCTCCCGCTGCGCACTCCCCTCTCCCAATTTACAGCCATCAGGTCGTAATCTGCCTTCCTGTTTTTGCTTCCAAAGTGAATAACCGCACACTTATCCAAATCATCTCCCATTGATTTGCCCACTCACCCAACATGTCCAGATCATGCTGTAGGATTTCTTCCTCCTTGGCACAGTTCGCCCTCCCACCCAACGTAGTACCATCTGCAAACTTTGAGATGTTACATTTTTCTCCCGGATCCAAATCATTAATATATATTGTGAGTTGTTGGGGCCCCAGCACCAATCACTGTGGAACCCCTCTAATTCCTGCCTGTCAATTTCAAAATGACTCATTGATTCCAACTCGTTATTTGTTCTCTGCCAATCAGTTTTCTAGCCACCTCACTACACTTACCCCTATCCATGCGCTTTAATTTCGCACAATTATCTCTTCAGCGGGACTTTGTAAAACGCTTTCTGAAATTCCAAATATTACGACATCGACCGGCTCCACCTTGTTAACTGTAATGATTACATCTTTAAACAATTCCAACTGATTTGTCAAGCATGATTTTTCCCTTCATAAATCCACGCTGACTCAGACTGATCCTGCCACTTCTTACGAAATGTTCCGGTATAAAATCCTTGATAATGGATCCAAGAATTGTCCGCACTCCCAATGTTAGGCGTACTGGTCTATAATTCCCTGATTTCTCTCTACCTCCCTTTTTGAATATTGGAGTGACATTGGCAACATTCCAATCTGAAGGGACTGTTCCAGAGTCGAGAGAATCCCGGAAGATGACAACCAATGAATCCAATATTTTCAGAGCCACTTCCTCAAGCACTCTGGGACAAAGTTTATCACGCTCTGGGGATTTATCCGCCTTCAATCTCATCAATTTTCCCAGCACGATTTCTCTACCCATATTGATCTCCTTCAGTTCTTTCCTTTCACTAAACATTTCATTCTCTAACATTTCCGGTATCTGATGTGTGTCCTCTTTTGTGAAGACAAAACCAAAGTATGTATTCAATTGCTGAGCCATTTATTTGTCCCTTGTTATGCATTCCACTGTTTCAGTCTGTAGGGTACCTACATATGCTGGTTACAATTCAGATGACTAACATGCAATAACATGAGCAGAAATGAATTACTTTAATTGCAGCTGCAAAATTTTACTTGTTCCTGTAAGCTTGATTTTGGGATTAGTTTCCCGGTAATTCAAAATTAGCTGGTCAAATTAAAGACCCGATGAAGATCGATGCACACGGTCTTGTGACACAGGAAGATAATTGGCTAATCGGGTCCATGCAACGAGAAGTCCTTCAGAGATACTTGGTGAACCGGCCTTGGGTTGGGGTCGTGTAGGGATGGGAAGGGATGCGGTAGGGAACGGCGCAGGAGCACCGAATTAATTAGGACGATTTTTACATGAGCAGGAGGAACTGTTATCGAGATGCAATTGGAAAGAGGAGGAAAAGGAATACAGGGGCTTGTAATGGTACATGACACAACATCTCCGGATTAAGTAAGTGACCTGTAACGGGCTCACTCGGAGTAGTGAGTGGCACATTGAAGCAAAAATGAACACAGTTCCTGAAGCATGGACCGTGCAAGGAAATTTGACGCACAGCATTAAACGAGTCAACCACTGCAAACTGCACAAACAATTAAATGAACACTTGTGTGTGTGATTATATCCCATGGACTGAACTGTTTCAAAAAAGCTTCTGATAAGCACTTTCTAGGGTGGGGGGGGGGGGGGAGTAGAGACAAACACAAACAACGTGTGCCTCACCAGCGGGGCTTAGATCCGGGGAATCATACCTAACATCCAAAATTTCGACGGTAACAATCACACATTTCGATCGTTTATTAATGTCAGTGTACACATTCTGCTCAGGAAGAAAGTAAAGAAAGTGTTACAAGATTAATAAGTGTATTGGTGAACATCAGAAATAAGGCCCAGTTGTGTATTTAATTTCATTGTTCCGTGCCTCGAGCGGTTCAACCTACAGTTAGATTTGTGCTGGACAGAGCTAGTTTTATGCATGGCAGTTGGGTAAAATCCAATTGTCTTCCTGTTGTATTTTGCTAGGACTGCAGCGTGAAGGGTAATTGAATAGACGAGCAGCGTTATTACAGTGTCTGAGCAACGGGCCTTGTTTGGTAGATAAACGCCCCTTTGTCATTACTTACACTGGAAGGCCGAGCAGTTGGACATGTGGGCAGAGGGAGAAGGCAGCTCCCACAGTCCTTCTAGAACTACATGGTGGAACAGCTCTTTCAGTCTTGCAGGAAGAAAAGCCATACAATGAAGTAAAGCATATATAAAGTCCAATGCAGAACAGAGGAAGCTGGCAACATGGACAGGTTACTCCAGTAAAAGCCACACCGCACTGAAAATAACATTATATTTTGCAAGGCTGATATATATCTGCACTACTTCAGAACATGGGAATTCGGAGCCGAAGGAGGAAATTCAACTGTTCGACCCTGCTCCACCATTCTATCAGTTCGTGGCTGAATTCTTCCTGACCTCAAATCCTCCTCCCTGGCTGTTCAACATATCTCTTTACCACGTTTATTAAAAATCAGAAATGTATATAAAACCTTCTTGAAAGCATTTCATGAGTCAGACTCCACCGTACTGTGGGGCAGGGAACTCCATAGATTCACCACCCAGTTCGCGAAGGATTTTCAACTCACATCAGTTTGAAGTCTACCGCCTCTCAACCCCAACCTGTGATGTATCGTTCTAGAGTGCACTACAGGGTGCGTTGGGGGGGGGGGGGGGGCTTTGGTCTGGGTTCAGTTTCTCAATCTTTTTTCGTATTTTACACACCTCTAGCAGGCCCCTTTCACGCTTCTAAACTCCAGCGATTGTGAGGCTAAACTGTTTAATCGCTCCTCATACGTCAACTCTTTCACCCCCGGAATCAATCTGGAGAACCTGCTCTTAACTGCCTCCATTGCCACCTCTTCGTTCCCCAAATTAGGTATCCCAAACTGGACACAATGCATCAGATGAGGTCTCACCAACATCCTATACAATTCTAGCAACACTGCTTCACTTTTATACTCCAGTCGCCTTTTTAATTACATGCTGTACCTGCATACAATTTTTGTTAAAGTCCTGAACACACACAGCCCGATCCCTCTGCCCAGGCACACCTTGAATTTGCTTTCCATTTAGATAATAATTTGTCTTCCTATTTTTCGGCCAAAGATGATAACCTCAAACGTTTCCACGTTAACTTCATTCACCATATTTTGGCCCAATGTCCTAACCTATCTCTATCCGCGTGTAAAATCGGTATCTCCTTTTCACTGCCTGCTTTCCCAGCTATTCTAGTATCATCCGCAAATTTTGCTATGTTAAACTCTGTCCCTGCTTGCAGATCATTTATATAGATTGTAAACAGTTCATGTTCGAGGACCGACCTCTGCGGCAGCATACCTGGTACAGTTCACCAGCCAAAGAAGGATCCATGTATGCCGACACTTTGATTTCAGTCAGTCAGCCAATCATCAATCAAATCTCATACTTTGCCCCAATCCCCTATGATCTAACATTCTCGTTCAGTCTTTTATACGGCTCCTTGTGTAACGCCTTCTGGAAGTCTAGACACAACACACCACAGCTTCCCCATTATCCACTTTGCTGGTTACTTCTTGAAGAAACTGAAGCAAGCTTGTCACGCATATATTATTCTCTATAAAACCAGGGTGACAATGGTGTATTGAGCTTTGTCTTTCCAACTGTTTCGTCATCTCCTCCTTAATTATTGATTCCAGCAAATTCACCACCACAGAGGTCAACATTACTGGTCTTTAGTCTCCTCCTTTTTCCCCCTCTATCCCATTTGGAATAGCGAGATCAGTTAAAAATTAGAAAATTATGATATCGCCCTCACTGACAATGAGTGGCAAATGGCTCAAATTGCTTAACTCGATGAGAAAATCACTTCCGTTGCAAAATAAGCATCTGGGAAAAAGTAGAAAATTATGATCTCCACCTCACTGACAACAAATGGCAAATCAGTGAAAATGCTTCAATTGATGAGAAAATCACTTTGAATGTAAAATAAGCATCTGGTAAAAAGTAGAAAATGATGATATCCTCCTCACTTACAACACATGGCACCTATTGCTTAACTCGATCAGAACATCACTATGGTTGCAAAACGCATTTGACAAAAATTAGAAAATTATGATACCAGCCTCACTGCAAAGAAATCGCAAATCACACAACATGCTTCAATCGATCAGAAAATCAACAGTGTTAGAAAGTTAGCATCTGGCAAAAAGTAGAAAATTACTAAGTCACACCATCTGAATACAAATGGCAAATGACTCAAAAAGCTTAACTCGATCAGAAAATCACATTAGTTGCAAACACAGAGCTGACAAAAAGTAGTAAATTATGATCTCAGCCTCACTGAAAAAAATGGCAAATAACTGAAAAGGCTTCAATCAATGATAATATCACCTTGGTTGCAAAATAAGCATCTGCCAAAAGTAGAAAATTATGATATCCACCTGACAGAAAACAAAAGGCAAATGGTTCAATATGTTCAACTGGATGAGCACATCGCTTTGGTTGCAAAACACGCATTTGACAAAAAGTATAAACATCTGATATCCGCCTCAATGTAAAGAAATGGTAAATGGCGCAACATGCTTCAATCGATGAGAACATCACTTTGGTTGCAGAATAAGCATTTTGGAAAATAGGAGAACATTATTATGATATCCGCCTCACTGACCACAAGTGGCAAATAAGTAAAAATGAGAAAATCACATAGGGGGCAAAACATGCATTTGAAAAAAAAAAGTAGAAAATTATGAAATCAACCCCACTGAAAACAAATGGCAAATAACTCAAAATGCTTCAATCAATGAGAAAATCACTTCAGTTGCAAAAACGCATCTGGGACTTAGTGGAAAATTATGATATCAGCCTCACTGAAAACATATATGCAATAACTCAAAATGCTTTAATCGACGAGAAAATAACTTTGGTTGCAAATAAGCATCTGGCAAACAGTAGAAAATGATGATACCTGCCTCACTGACAGCAAAGTCAAAACGTTCAGAGGAGGATGAGCCGTCTCTGTCAGGGAGAGAACCTGAGAACATCTCAGACACTCAGAAGGTAAGAAGGTAAGCAAGTGATTTTTACTCATTTTTACTTTTATACCTTTTTCAAATTGTGTGTGTCGGGGCGGGGGGGGGGGGGGGGGGTGGAACTGAAGTGACAGCACAGAAAAGCTGTGACCTGAGTGGCTGGGTGGGAATCTACAGTAAATTTTTTTAAATCCGCATTGGTAACTCATTAAACATAATTACTTAATTATAATTTAGAGGGGTACCTAAGCCAGAGATCGGAGAGTACTATATTTAGCTTTCACATTTATATTAGAAATCTAGTGCTAGGAAACAGATAGTTAACAGTAACTTAAAAAATTTTTTTTTTTTAAATTTAAACTTTTAATTTTAATTAAATGATTCAATGTCAGTTCGAGGGGTGCAGTGATCTGACTGTGAGATGTGGCAGGTCCGGGAGGCTTCCAGCGTCCCGGATGGCGTCTCTGCAGAAAGTGCACCCAACTGGAGCGCCTCACAGACCGCATGGTTCGGTTGGAGCAGCAAGTGGATGCACTTAAGAGCATGCAGGTGGCGGAAAGCGTCATAGATCGCAGTTATATAAATGTGGTCGCACCCAAGGTGCAGGCAGAGAAATGGGTGACCACCAGAAAGGGCAGGCAGTCAGTGCAGGAATCCCCTGTGGTTGTCCCCCTCTCGAACAGGTATACCCCTTTGGATACTGTCGGGGGGATAGCCTATCAAGGGAAAACAGCAGCAGCCAGAGCAGTGGCACCACGGCTGGCTCTGATGTTCAGAAGGGAGGGTCAAAGTGCAGAAGAGCAATAGTCATCGGGGACTCTATAGTCAGGGGCACAGATAGGCGCTTCTGTGGACGTGATTTTTTTTTCTGTTTCTAATTTGTTTGTATTAGTATCGGGTGAAGATTTATTTAGCTGTGGTTCTCTTGAGCAAGATATTCTTCTACATTTTTTCAAGTCAGATACATTCTGCGACTTTGCTGCTTTTTTCAACCACAGCAAACGTGATTAATATTTGGAAATTCACAACACTGAAGGAGGGTCTTTGTTCCACAATTACTGTGTCTGCCCATTATTACTATTATACAGATACATGGTCAGATAATTGAACACAGGAGTTGTGATGTCTTGCTGAAGTTCTACAAGACGTTGGGAAGGACACACTTATAATACTATGTACAGTTCTGGTCACCCTAATATAGAAACGATATTATTAACCTAGAAAGAGAGCAGAAAATATTTGCTAGGCAGCTACCGGATTTGATGGTTTGAGTTATAAGGAGCTGTTAAACTGGAATATTTTTCTTGGAGCCGAGGGGGTGATCTTGACGACGGCTATAAAATAATGGTGGTGGGGGGGTGGGGGGCATGGATCGGGTAGATTATCCCAAAGGTAGTGGAGTCCAAATCTAGAGCGCGTAGGGTTAAGGTGAGAGGGGAGAGATACCAATTGTTTCACACAGAGGGTGGTGAGTGTCTGGAACGAGCTGGCAGAGGCAGTAGTAGAGGCGTCTACAATGTTGCCTTTTAAAAAGCATTTAAATAGTTATATGGAAAAAATGGGTATAGAGGAAGATGACCAAATGTGGGCAATTGGACAGGATTTGTGTAGTATAAACTGGGCGACATGCACAAGTTAGGCCGAAGGACCTATTTATATCATGTAAACGTCTCTGACTCTATAACCTGTCCCACCTTCCAGCTCTGCCTCGCTGCAGATTCGAGCACTCCATCTATATGTCCAAATCGGTTTGAATGCCTGCATCCATTTTTCTTCGCAATAGTGAAATTTGAGGGAACGAAAGTATCTGAGGAACAGGCAGGAAATGACATTGAGACAGAAGCTCAACTGTGATCAAACTGAATGTTTTGACTGGAGTGAGTGGTCGTGTCGTCTCCCTATGTTGTCATTTGCTATCAGTTCCAGTTGCCACATTACTCGCAGATGAATATAACTGCGAGATAAGATTTTTAAGTTACATCTTTCCAACAATTATTTCAATGTTCTGGGATAGATTTCAATTATCTTGTCCGCACTGCCTGTGAGATTGGTGGAGGCAGATACAACAGTGGCTTTCAAATGTCAATGCGAGAAACGTCAGCAATGAAATGCATGCCTCTGGGGAAAGGTCGGTCGAGTGGGATTGAATGATCTGTTAATCTAATGAACCACTGAGGTTAAACGGAATGAATGTCCTCCATCGGTACTTCACGCACTTTTACATTTTCGGTCACGTCTGGCTGTGACATGATGTGCACCAACACCTGGAGTCTCGCCTCAGTGTTGCCCACCACTGCGAGTATGATCACGGAAATCCTTTATATACAACGTGTCCATGTGTGACGACCGCGTTAGCTTTAGCTCGGTGGTTACTTCACAGCATCAACTTAATTGGAAGTTCGAACCTGTCTCACCGTTGGCGCTGTCTGGCGTTTTTCACATTTCCAAAACATGTGTGTTGCATAAATAAAAACAGCAGCACATTTATAATTAGAAGAAGGTGGTTTCTTTTCAGAGATTGCATTATTCTGTTTAAAAAATAGCCTTGTGCTTCCTGTTCACTTTCTGATCTCACACTGCGGAAACCCAAGTTCGATTCCAGATCTGAACAATAACTGACCTATCAAACTTTGTCAATTACTCACAACCTAAATGGAAGAAAAGAGCATTAACGATTATCTGTGATAGGTTCCTTGAAATTTCGGAACAAGATTGGTTACGCAGGCAAATTGATTAATCCATTTTCTTCGACGTGAAACGCTGCTCCCCAGATCTCCAAGAACACTCAGTGAGTTTGGAAACACCAAGCAGTGCGCTTGATTGCTCCTCCTGCCAGATGCATTCAATCCCTCCGCCACAGACATCCCAAAATGCACCGCTATAACTCAACAATGTTCCTCGTCAATTGTTCCTCAGGCAGCGCCTCCACACCTCCGACCACTATTATTTTGAAGAACTAGACAAGCCCCGACTTGGGCCAATCACCAACTGGAATTTCCACTCCAGAGATTGCATTATTCTGTTTTAAAAGGAACCTTGTGCCATCTGTTCACTTTCTGATCTCACACTGCGGAAACCCAAGTTAGATTCCAGCTCTGTACAATAACTGACCTGTCCCACTTTGTCAATTACTCAGCCGAAATGGAGGAAAAGAGCATTAACGATTATCTATGATAGGTTCCTTGAAATTTCGGAACAAGATTGGTTACGCAGGCAAATTGATTACTCCATTTCCCTCGACGTGAAGCGCTGCTCCCCCGATCTCCAAGAACACTCAGGGAGTTCGAAAGCACCCAGCACCAAGCAGTGCGTTTGATTGCTCCTCCTGCAACAAGCATTCAATCCCTCCGCCACAGACATCCCAAAATGCACCGCTATAACTCAACAATGTTCCTCGTCAATTGTTCCTCAGGCAGCGCCTCCACACCTCCGACCACTATCATTTTGAAGAACTAGACAAGCCCCTACTTGGGCCAATCACCAACTGGAATTTCCACTCCAAATCACTGACCACTCCCTCTTGCGACCATATAAATGTTCCTGCAGGTTAACGGGGAAAAATCATTTGGCTTCCTCCCTAAAAGCACTTTGAGTTTACCCAAACGTCAGGGCCAGCAACGATTCAAGGAGGTAGCTCACCACCACCATCTGAAAGGCAACTAGGGGTGGGCAATAAATTCTGTCCCAACCAGCAACTTTCACATCCAGTAAAAGTGATCTGTTTAATACATTGGTGCTTTGAATTTCTGGGGCCTGGGATGAACTGTTCTCGATTCTTTAAAAAAAAACATCGAGTATCCAATGCATTTTTTCCAATTACCTGGAAATTTAGCGTGCCCAATCCATCTACCCTGCACATCTTTGGGTTGTGGGGAAGAAACCCACGCAAAAACGGGGAGAAAGTGCAAGCTCCACACGGAGGGTGACCCAGAGACGGGATCGAACCTGAAAGTTTGGCGCACTGAGCCAGCAGTGCTAACCACTGCGCCACCGTGCTGCCCTTATTTTTTCATTCTAACGGTGGAATGAATCATGTAACTTCTGCTTCCTGACACAGTATGTAGATAGGCCAACGAGAGGCGAGGCCGTATTGGATTTGGTACTGGGTAATGAACCAGGACAGGTGTTCGATTTGGAGGTAGGTGAGCACTTTGGTGATAGTGACCACAATTCGATTACGTTTACTTTAAAGATGGAAAGGGATAGGTATATACCGCAGGACAAGAGTTATATCTGGGGGAAATGCAATTATGATGCGATAAAGCAAGACTGAGGATGCATCGGATGGAGAGGAAAACTACAGGAGATGGGCACAATGGAAATGTGGAGCTTGTTCAAGGAACAGCTACTGCGTGTCCTTGATAAGTATGTGCCTGTCAGGCAGGGAGGAAGTGGTCGAGCAAGGGAACCGTGGTTTACTAAGGCACTCAAAGCACTTGTCAAGAGGAAGAAGGAGGCTTTTGTAAAGATGAGACATGAAGGTTCAGTAAGGGCGCTCGAGAGTTACAAGTTAGTTAGGAAGGGCCTAAAGAGAGAGCTAAGAAGATCCAGGAGGGGACATGAGAAGTCTTTGACAGGTAGGATCAAGTATAACCCTCAATATTTCTATAGATATGTCAGGAATAAAAGAATGACTAGGGTAAGAGTAGGGCTAGTTAAGGACAGTAGTGGGAAGTTGTGCTTGGAGTCCGAGGAGATAGGAGAGGTGCTAAATGAATATTTTTCGTCAGTATTCACACAGGAAAAAGACAATGTTGTCGAGGAGAATACAGAGATTCAGGCTACTAGATTAGAAGTGTTTGAGGTTCATAAGGAGGAGGTGTTAACAATTCTGGAAAGGGTGAAAATAGATAAGTCCCCTGGGCCGGATGGGATTTATCCTAGGATTCTTTGGGACGCTAGGGAGGAGATTGCTGAGCCTTTGGCTTTGATCTTTAAGTCATCTTTGTCAACAGGAATAGTGCCAGAAGACTGGAGGATAGCAAATGTTGTACTCTTGCTCAAGAAGGGGAGTAGAGACAACCCAGGTAACTATAGACCAGTGAGCTTTACTTCTGTTGTGGGCAAAATCTTGGAAAGGTGTAAAAGAGATAGGGTGTATAATCATCTGGAAAGGAATAATTTGATTGGACATAGTCAACACGGTTTCGTGAAGGGTAGGTCGTGCCTCACAAACCTTATTGAGTTCTTTGAGAAGGTGACCAAACAGGTGGATGAGGGTAAAGCAGTTGATGTGTTGTATATGTATTACAGTAAAGCGTTTGATCAGGTTCCCCACGGTAGGCTACTGCAGAAAATAAGGATGAATGGGATTCAGGGCGATTTAGCAGTTTGGATCAGAAATTGGCTAGCTGTAAGAAGACAAAGAGTGGTGGTTGATGGGAAGTGTTCAGACTGGAGTCCAGTTACTAGTGGTGTACCACAAGGATCTATTTTGGGGCCACTGCTGTTTGTCATTTTTATAAATGACCTGGAGGAGGGCGTAGAAGGATGGGTGAGTAAATTTGCAGATGACACTAAAGCCGGCGGAGTTGTGGACAGTGCGGAAGGATGTTACAAGTTACTGAGGGACATAGATAAGCTGCAGCGCTGGGCTGAGAGGTGGCAAATGGAGTTTAATGGATAGAAGTGTGAGGTGATTCATTTTGGAAGGAATAACAGGAAGACAGAGTACTGGGCTAATGGTAAGATTATTGGCAGTGTGGATGAGCAGAGAGCTCGTTGTCCATGTACATAGATCCCTGAAAGTTACCACTCAGGTTGAGAGGGTTGTTAAGAAGGCGTACGGTGTGTTAGCTTTTATTGGTAGAGGGATTCAGTTT
Organism: Scyliorhinus torazame; assembly: GCF_047496885.1. Taxonomy (NCBI): domain Eukaryota; kingdom Metazoa; phylum Chordata; class Chondrichthyes; order Carcharhiniformes; family Scyliorhinidae; genus Scyliorhinus; species Scyliorhinus torazame. The sequence continues at coordinate 77,281,321 of NC_092729.1, read as the reverse complement.
CAGAGCCATGAGGTCATGTTGCAGCTGTACAAAACTCTGGTACGGCCGCGTTTATAGTATTGCGTGCAATTCTGGTCACCGCATTATAGGAAGGATGTGGAAGCATTGGAAATGGTGCAGAGGAGATTTACCAGAATGTTGCCTGGTATGGAGGGAAGATCTTATGAGGACAGGCTGAGGGACTTGAGGCTCATTTCGATAGAGAGAAGAAGGTTAAGAGGTGATTTAATTGAGGCATACAAGATGATCAAAGGATTGGATAGGGTGGACAGTGAGAGCCGTTTTCCTCGGATGGTGATGTCTAGCACGAGGTGGCATAGCTTTAAATTGAGGGGACATAGATATAAGACAGACGTCAAAGATAGGTTCTTTAGTCAGAGAGTAGTAAGGGTGTGGAATTCCCTGCCTGCAACAGTAGTGGACTCGCCAACGCTAAGGATATTCAAATGGTCATTAGATAGACATATGGACGATAAGGGAATAGTGTAAATGGGCTTTAGAGTGGTTTCACAAGTCGGCGCAACATCGAGGGGTGAAGGGCATGTACTGCACTGTAATGTTCTATGTTCTATGTGCTTCAGAGGAAACTGGATCGAAGGTATTTCTAACAGCATGAATCCTGGAAGACAGAAACAATGTGCTTGCTGCATTAAGATGGAAAGGAGTGATGTGCAATGTACTCCATCATTAAACGCTCTCTCCCCCTTTCTCTCTTTACCACTCTCCTTTATTCTGTTTCTGTTTTGTTTCTATTGGTATCGGGTGAAGTTTTGATTTGCTGTGGGTCTCTTGAGCAAAATATTCCTGTTCATCTTTTTCCAGTCAGACACATTCTGCGACTTTGTTGCTCTTTGCAACCACAGCAAACATGATGAATAATTGGAAATTCACAACACTGAAGGATGCTCTTTGCTCCACAATCACTGTGTCTGTGGCCTTTATTACTATTATACAGATACATGTCCAGATAATTGAAGACAGGAGTTGGGACGTCTTGCTGAAGTTGTACAAGAAATTGGGAAGGACACAGTTGGAATGCTGTGTACAGTTCTGGTCACCTTAATATAGAAAGGATATTATTAACCTAGAAAGAGGGCAGGAAAGATTTGCTGGGCTGCTACCGGACTTGATAGTTTGAGTGAAACGGAGCGGCTGGATAGACTGGAACATTTTTCTTGGAGGCTGGGGGTGATCCTGACGTCGGCTATAAAATAATGAGGGGCATTGATGAAGTAGATTTTCCCAAAGGTAGTGGAATCCAAAACTAGAGGGCATAGGTTTAAGGCGAGAGGGGAGAGATACAAAAGGGTCCAGGGTTTGTGTAAAAACTGGGCGGCGGAGACAAGTTAGGCCGAAGGGCGTATTTCCTTCCTGTAAACTTCGATGACTCTATAACCTGTCCCACCTTCCATATCTGTGTCGCTGCAGATTCTAGAACACCATCTAATGTCCAAATCGGTTTGATATTTTGCTGTGGGTGTCTGCCTCGATTTATCTTAACGACAGTGAACTTTGAGGGAATGAAAGTATCTGAGGAACAGGCAGGAATTGACATTGAGGCAGAAGCTCAGCTGTGATCAAACTGAATGTTGGGGCAGGAGTGAGTGGCCCTGTTGTAATTTTCTATCAGTTCCAGTTGCCACAGCACTCGCAGCTCGCAGGTCAATATAACTGCGAGGTAATATTTTTAAGTTACATCTTTCGAACAATTATTACAATGTTCTGGGACACAGTTTAATTATCTGTTCTGCACTGCCTGTGAGATTGGCGGAGGCAGATACAACAATGACTTTCGAATTTCAATGCGAGAAACAACAGCAATAAAATGCATGCCTCTGGGGAAAGGTCGGTCCAGTGGGATTCAATGAATCGCTAATCTAAAGAGCCGCTGAGGTTAAATGGAATGAATGTCCTCCGACGGTACTTCACGCACTTTTACATTTTTGCTCACGTCTGGCTGTGAGGTGAAGTGCATCAACAGCTGGAGTTTCCCCTCAATGGTACCCACCACTGCGAGTTTGATCACGGTAATCCTTTATATACAATGTGTCCGTGTTTGACGTCAGCGTCAGCTTTAGCTCACTGGTTCCTTCACAGCATCAACTTTCGAGTAAGTTCGAGCCTGTCTCACCGTGGGCGCTGCCTGCCGTTTTTTATATTTCCAAAACCTGGGCGGTGCATAAATAAAAGCAGCAGCACATTTATAATTAGAAGTAGGTGTATTTTGTTACAGGATGCATTATGAAAAGCAGCCTATGCCAGGTGTTTACTTTCTGGGCTCGCGCTGAGGAAACCCGATTTCGATTCCAGCTCTGTAAAATAACTGACCTGTCACACTTTGCCAATTACTCACTACCTAAATGGAGGAAAAGAACATTAACGATTATCTATTATACATTTTTTGAAATTTCGGAACAAGATTGTTCACGCAGGCAAATTGATTAATCCATTTTTTTCACGTGACGCGCTGTTCCCCAGATCTCCAAGAACACTCGGGTAGTTCGAACACATCCAGGACCAAGCAGTGCGCTTGATTGCTCCTCCTGCCACAGGCATTTAATCCCTCCGCCACAGACATCCCAAAATGCACCGCAATAACTCCACAATGTTCCTCAGACAATTGTTCCTTCGACAGCACCTTCCAGACCTACGACCACTGCCATTCTGAAGAACTTGACAAGCCCCTACTTGGGAAAATCACCAACTGCAATTCCCCCTCCAAATCACTCACCACTCCCACTTGGAACCATATAAACGTTCCTTCACGATAACGAGGAGAAATCATTTAGCTTCCTCCCTAAAAGCACTTGGGTGTACCCCAAACTCACGGCCTGCAATGATTCAAGAAAGCAGCTCACCACCACCTTCTGAAGGGCAACTAGGGATGGGCAATAAATTCTGTCCCAACCAGCAACTCTCATATCCAGTAAAAGTGATCTTTTTATGCATTAGTGCTTTGAAATTCTGGGGCCTGTATGAACTGGTCTCCAACCTTCAAAAATAAATATACAGTACCCAATTCCTTTTTTCCAATTAAGGGGCAATTTCGTGTCGCCAATCCACCTACCCTGCACATCTTTGTTTGTGGGGAGAAGCCCACGCAAAAACGGGGAGAAAGGTGCAAACTCCACACGGACCGTGACCCAGAGCCGGAAGTGAAACTAAGAACTCAGCGGCGTGAGGCAGCAGTGCTAACCACTGGGCTATCTTGCTGTCTCTATTTGTCATTCTAACGGTGGAATTAATCATGTAACTTCTGCTTCAGAGGAAAGGGAATCTAATGTATTTCTAACAGCATGAATCCTTGAAGATAGAAACAATGTGCTTGCTGCAGTAAGGTGGAAGGGAGTGGTGTGCAATATAGTCCAGCATTAAAGGCTCTCTCCCCCTTTCTCTCGTTACCATTCTCCTTTATTCTGTTTCTAATTTGTTTCTATTTGTATCGGGTGAAGATTTGATTCGCTGTGGTTCTCTTGATCAAGATATTCTTCTACATGCTTTCCTGTCAGACACATTCTGCGACTTTGCTGCTTTTTGCAACCACAGCAAACGTGATGAATAATTGGAAATTCACAACACTGAAGGAGGCTCTTTTTTCCACAATTACTGTGTCTGCCCATTATTATTATTATACAGACACATGGTCAGATAATTGAACACAGGAGTTGGAATTTCTTGCTGATGTTCTACAAGACGTTGGGAAGACCACACTTGGAATACTGTGTACAGCTCTGGTCACCGCAATATAGAAACGATATTATTAACCTAGAAAGAGGGCAGAAAATATTTGCTAGGCTGCTACCGGATTTAATGGTTTGAGTTATAAGGAGCTGTTGAAACTGGAATATATTTCATGGAGCCTAGGGGTGATCTTGACGACGGCTATAAAATAATGGGGGGCATGGATCAGGTAGATTATCCCAAAGGTAGTGGAATCCAAAACTAGAGCGCGTATGTTTAAGGTGAGAGGGGAGAGATACAAAACGGTCCAGATGAACAATTGTTTCACACAGAGGATGGTGAGTGTCTGGAACGAGCTGGCAGAGGCAGTAGTAGAGGCGTCTATAAATCTGCCTTTTAAAAAGCATTTAAATAGTTATATGGAGAAGATGGGTATTGAGGAATATGACCAAATGCGGGCAATTGGACAGGCTGTGTGTAGTAAAAACTGGGCGACATGCACAAATAAAAGCAGCAGCACATTTATAATTAGAAGTAGGTGTATTTTGTTACTGGCTGCATTGATCTGTTTAAAAAGCAGCTTATGCCACGTGTTTGCTTTCTGGGCTCGCGCTGCGGAAACCCGAGTTCGATTCCAGCTCTGTACAATAACTGACCTGTCACACTTTGTCAATTACTCACTACCTAAATGGAGGAAAAGAGCATTGACGATTATCTATTATACATTTTTTGAAATTTCGGAACAAGATTGTTTACGCAGGCAAATTGATTCATCCATTTCTTTCCAAGTGAAACGCTGTTCCCCAGATCTCCAAGAACACTGAGGTAGTTCGAAAACTGGAGTGTGGGGGTGGAGGGTATGATACTGGTGTGTGGCGGTGGAGGGTGTGATACTGGGGTGTGGGGGTGGAGGGTGTTATACTGGGGTGTGGGTGTGGAGGGTGAGATTCTGGAGTGTGGGGGTGGGGGGTTTGATACTGGGGTGTGGGGTGACGTGTGTGATGCTCGGGTGTGGGGGTGGAGGGTTTGAAACTGGGGTGGGGGTGGAGGGGGTGATACTGGGGCGTGGGGGTGAAGGGTGTGATACTGGGGTGTGGGGGTGGAGGGTGTGATACTGGGGTGTGGGGTGGCGTGCGTGATGCTGGGGTGTGGGGGTGGAGGGTTTGATACTGGGGTGGGGGTGGAGGGGGTGATACTGGGGTGTGGGGGTGGAGGGGGTGATTCTGGGGTGAGCGTGTGGAGAGTGTGATACTGGGGTGTGGGGTTGGAGGGTGTGATACTGGGGTGTGGGGGTGGAGGGTGTGATACTGAAGTGTGGGGATGGAGGGTGTAATACATGTGTGTGTGGGTGGAGGGTGTGATACTGGGGTGTGAGGTTGGTGGATGCGGTAGTGGGGTGGGGGCTGTGAAACTGAGGTGTAAGGATAGAGGATGTAAGGGTGTGAGGTTGTGGCACTGGGGTGTGGGCTAGTTAGTTGATACTGGGGTATGGGGGTTGGAGGTTGTGATCCTGGGGTGTGCGGGTGGAGGGTGTGATACTGGAGTGTGGGGTGGAGGGTGTGATACTGGGAGAAGGAGGGCGTGATAAGTGGACGTGGGGGGCAGGGTGTGATACTGGGGTGTTGGGAGGAGAGTATGATATTGTGTGTGGGGGTGGGGGTTGTGGCGATGGGGTGCAAGACTATCCCCAGCCAGTTGTACCGGAGGCCCACTCCCCAGCCAGCACTGTAAGTGTCTCTCCCCGCTGGCAGCCCTCCCTGTGCCCGTCTCCAGGCAGCCCCACGAGTGCATTCCTGCCAGTCGCGCCAGTTCCCTCCTGCCAGTGCGCTCCCAGGCAGCCCTCCCAGTGCTAACCACCATCCAGCCCTGCCAATGAGCCCCCAGCCGACCCTGCCTCTGCCCTGATCCCCACACAATCCTGCCCGTGGACCCCCCACACTCCCACAGCCAGCCCTGCCAGTGCTCCCCTCACCCCTCCCACAGCCAGCCCTGCCACTGCTCCCCTCACCCCTCCCACAGCCAGGTCTGCCAGTGCTTCCCCACACCACCCCACAGCCAGCCCTGCCAGTGCTCTCCCACAGCCAGCCCTGCCAGTGCTCCCCCCCACAGCCAGCCCTGCCAGTGCTCCCACCCCCCACTGCCAGCACTGGCATTGCTCCCCCCACAGCCAGCCCTGCCAGTGCTCTCCCACAGCCAGCCCTGCCAGTGCTCCCCACCCCCCACAGCCAGCACTGGCATTGCTCCCCCCACAGCCAGCCCTGCCAGTGCTCTCCCACAGCCAGCTCTGCCAGTGCTCCCCCACCCCTCCACAGCCAGCACTGCCAGTGCTCTCCCACAGCCAGCTCTGCCAGTGCTTCCCCACACCACCCCACAGCCAGCACTGCCAGTGCTCTCCCACAGGCAGCTCTGCCAGTGCCCCCCATCCGCAGCCAGTGCTGGCATTGCTCCCCACCCCACAGCCAGCCTTGCCAGTGCTCCCCCACTCCTCCACAGCCAGCAATGCCAGTGCTCCCCCCACAGCCAGCACTGCCATTGCTCCCTCTCCCCCCCCACAGCCAGCCCTGCCAGTGCTCTTCCACTGCCAGCTCTGCCAGTGCTTCACCACACCACCCCACAGCCAGCCCTGCCAGTGCTCTCCCACTGCCAGCACTGCCAGTGCTCCCCACACCCCACGCGCAGCCAGCTCTGCCAGTGCTCCCCCACCCCTCCACAGCCATTTCCCCCCCCCCCCCACAGCCAGCCTTACCAGTGCTCCTCCCCCACCCCCACAGCCAATCAGGCCATGGTGCTGCCTCTGTTGGCGCCACCAGCTGTCACTCTGAAATCGGAGTTTCTGATTGGCTGCGGCGAAGGCAGTCTGAACGCGGAGTTTCTGATTGGTTGAACGTTCTGTCAGACAGTATTTCCAGTTCCCGGATTGGCTCCACTGTGTTGTCAGCTCGTATGGCCAATTGGCTGATTGGCTGAGGCCACTTTCATTTTGCAGCTGGAGTTCCTGATTGACTAACGGCCTGTCAGTCAGCAGCTAGAGATCCTGATTGGCTGAGGGGCTGTCAGTTAGCGGTTGGAGCTGCTGATTGGCTGAGAGGCTGTCAGTCAGCGGCTGGAGTTCCTGATTGGCTGAGGGGCGGTCAGGCAATGGCTGGAGCTGCTGATTTTCTCAGGGGCTGTCAGTCAGTGGCTGAAGCTGCTGATTGGCTGAGGGGCTGTTCGTCAGTTTTATTTACACATTAACACATTAATTTAATAATTGATGTAACCGGGTATTTCAGCGCGATCTTGATCTGTTCCCTGAACCTGGACTGAGTGACCACATAAATAAATGTGTTTGTGCAGCAATTTAAATCCAGCAGCATATATCCGACTTGTTGTAAATTATATTGAGGAAGGGTGAGGTTATGTAATCCTCTCACTTCAACACAGAAAAATTTAATAACAAACACGGTCCAGAGGAGAATGAAAGCTCCAGAGATGCTGAAGAGTAAAATCATTGACTTCCTTCTGCTCTCCATCTCTGGGTCTGTGCGATTGTCTCCCTGACTCTGAGTCCTCAGTGTCTTCCGGATTCGACTGCTGAGTAAAATGTGTCTGACTGTCAGAGCGTTGATCAACAGGATTGAGAAGAACGGGATCAATGGGGTTAAAACCTTAACAAGCCAGTTATATCCAACCCATCGTGGGTCAGTGAAAAAGCTGCTCTTTGTCCGACAGAACCACTGGACATTGTCGATTAACCCCCAAGGTTCATACGAAAAGTACACAGGGATGTTTTTTACAAAGAGCAGAAGGCCGCTTGTTGACAGAACCAAAGCCGCAGTTTTCCCGGTGCAATATTTAGTTTTCAGTTTCTGGCAGCGAATGGCCACAAATCGGTCAAAGGAGAAAGTGAGGGTGAACCAGACAGAACAGTCCCCAGCTGCAGAGAGCAGAACTGCGCGAATACGACACACAGGGGTGATGTCCAGGAAATTCGGGGGGAAATAATAATAATTGATCCTGCCCAGTATGAGACGAGTGATAATAAACAGCAGATCCGCCATTGCCATGGCCACCAGGTAGCGAGTGGTGCAGGTAGAGAGGCCACACTTCCCCCGACAGAGAATCACAATTCCCAGTAAATTAACTGTCAGAGAGAGAAAGGAGAGACGCGGCAAATTATTGGATAATGAATCTCCCTGTCTGAACCAGGAGACAATTTCAGCATCAATATAATGGACAGTGGGCGGGTGGCAGTGTTGGGAGAGGAGTGGGCACAGAGATTAACATTGCAGGAAGGGAAGTAGAAAATATAACTCCAGTGCTGAAGATGGGGAATTGAGGGGGTGGGGGGGGGGGGGGGTAGAGGGTGAATTTCAGCCCTGTCAGTTTGATAGCAGTGGGAGGACACTGTTTATAATTCAGATACCTATTGGAGAGGTTGCATTTCTCATTTAGTCTGATTTACAGGATTCACTCAGGCGGGCCAGGTTTCCCAAACCGGATACAAACATACCAAAGATTGTCATCCCTGCTCAATTATTGGACAACTCCCCGGATTGGACCGTTCCCTGCACGGGATTTCAGATGGGGTTGGACACCACTCCTGGTTTATTTGAATACTCCAAGACCAATGGAACAAATAAAACAAACGCAGGACCTTCACACTTCATAATCATGGGAGGTATAGAAATATATAATGTATAGTGCAAAAGGAGGCCATTCCGCCCGTCGAGTCTGCACCGGCCCTTGGAAAGAGAAAACCAGTTATGCCCACCCCATCCCCATCACCCAGTGACCCCATCTAAATTGTTAGGAAACTAAACACAATTTATCATGGCCAATACACCGAACCTGAACATCTTTTTACTGTGGGAGGAAACCGGAGCAGCTGGAGGAAACCCCCGCAATCACGGGGGAGGGGGGGGGAGAGGGGGGAGTGCAAACTCCGCACATCAGTGACCCAAGACGGGAATCGAACCTGGGACCCTGGAGCTGTGAATCCACTGTGGCAACCACTGTGCTACCGTGCAGCCCAGCCTGCCCAGAATAGAGTCTGTCCCATCTCCAGAACATTCCAAGGGATCACCCCTCACAGGTTTAGTCATTCGTAAAGCACCCGCTCCCAGGAATCCCCCATTGCCATGACTGGAACATCCCAACATCACTGTTCCCAGAAATCCATCCTCTCCCTGTTTAAAAACTATCCCTGCCAAGCTTTTGTCAGGAATATTCCCTTTCCGGCATTGGACATTCCCCTGGGTTCATTTGCCGGAACAGACTCTCTCCAGATATGGACTCATTGCATTCGACAAAAAAGTATTGAAATTCCAAAACAAGGGCGTTAAGATGGAGGAGAAAGTTCCCAGTCTGAAGTTGTTGAAATTAAAGTTCGTCCTGCGGGATGTAACATCCGAATTGGAAGATCAGATGTTGCTCCTCCAGCTTGCGTTGGGCTTCGCTGCATTCTTGCCACAGGCCAAGGTCAGACATCTAGGCCTGAGAGCAAGATGCTGAGTTAAAATGGCCGCAACAGGAAGGGTGGGTTAATGCCTGGTTGCTGAGCGAAGGTGTTCCACAAAGCAGCCTCCCAGTCTGTGTTTAGTTTTCTCAATGCAGAGGAGACGGTATTGGCAGCAGCGAATACAGCAGAACAAATTGAAGGAACAAAAGTGAATCGCTGCTTCCCCAGAAAGGAGAGTTTGCTGCTGAGAACCATGCGACAGGAGGAGGTCAAGGGACAGTTGTTGCACCGTCTCTGATTGCAGGGGAAAGTGCTGTGGGCAGGGAAAGGGGTGTGAGGTGTGATGGGGAAGTGGACAAGGGTGTCGAGGAAGGAGCCGTACCTGAGGAATGCAGAAAAAGTGTTCTGGGGGGAGGTTGGAGAGAGGTGAAGCTGTATTTCATGGTGACATCATGCTGAAGTTGGCAGAAATGGAGGAGGACTTTCCTTTCAATGTGGAGGCTGATGGTGTGGAAAGTGAGGATAACGGAACGCTATCATGTTTCCGGGAGCGAGGGGGATCTTTGAGGACAGAGGTGTGAGAAATGAATTGAGCACGATTGAGAGGCCTGTCAACAAAAGGAAGGTGGGGACAGCCCCGGTGAAGGAAAAGACAGACATGCCAGAAGGGCTATTTTCGAACACGTCATCATCAGAACAGAGGCGATGGAGGCGGAGAAAGTGGAAGAATGAGGTACAGTCTTTACAGGAAATAGGGTGTGAGGATCTATACGCAACCCTCGTGTTGGAGAACGGATGTGCAGAGGGAATGGACATCCATTGTGAAGATAAGGCGGTTAGGGCCAGGAAAATGGACCTAGCTTATATGGCACCAGAGGAATCAGGAATCATATAATCCCTCCAGTGCAGATGGAGGTCATTCTGCCCATTAAATCTGCACCGAACTTCTGAAAGAGTACCTAAGCCAACTTTACTCCCCCACCCTCTGACATTAACTCCATAATCTAACCTACACAGCTTTTTTAACAATAAGAAACAATTTAGCATGGCCAATGCACCTAACTTGCACATCTTTGGACTGTGGGTGGAAACCGGAGCACCCGGAGGAAACCCACGAAGGCACAGAGAGAACGTGTAGACTCCGCACGGACAGTGACCTACGCCTGGAATCACTGGGCCACGGTTCCACCAATGTCGGTGGAAAGGGACAGAACAGAGAAAAGTGTATTGCATCAAGATAGGAAGAAATGGGTTTGTTGGGGCTGGAAGAGGCTGAAATAATGGGTCTACTGGGACTTTCCAATTTGTGTATTTTGGGAAGGAGGTAGACGCGGGAGGTCTATGCAGGATCTGTGGAGTTGCGGGACTATGATGACCTGGGCTGTGTCTCCACAGTCGACGAGGTCAGTGAAAGTCCTGGAAACAATATCGTGATGTTCAGTGGTGGGTTCCGGGTCCAGGGGGAGTTGGCAGGATGTACCTGAGAGTTGGTGCTCAGCCTCTGTGAGGAAGAGGTCAGCACACCAGCAAGCAATGGCACCACCCTTGTGAGCAGCTTAGATGACTCATTCAGGGTTGGATATTCGAGAAGGATTGGAGCAAGTTCAGAGGGAGACGGGATAGAGTGGGTGTGAGGAACAGAGACATTGAGACGGTCGATGTCGCATTAACTGATCCCAATGAAAAGATCAAGTGCTGATCGGAGGCCAGAGGGTGGAATATATGTGGAGGGAAATTACTGGAGACGGATGGATTTGAACAACAAATATTCATAAAATTGAACAAACATTGGTGTTCATTTCAGGATGAATAGGCATGAGACAAATATCACAAAACCTGTACGAATACTGCACGATTGTGGGTTTTATTAATTGTCAGAGTGTAACTGATATCAGTCTGTGTTGGAGCAGTTCAATAGAAAACAGATATCGAGACATTTCACTTCACGCTATAAATATAAAACCATCATCAAAACACAGCCAAACTCTTTCACTCAATTCCAAAAATAAAACAGCTAGAGAGAGAGAGACACGCACACAGACAGGGAGAGTGAGAGAGACACACACAGACAGACAGGGAGAGTGAGAGAGAGGGACACACACAGACAGACAGGGAGAGTGAGAGAGACACACACAGACAGACAGGGAGAGTGAGAGAGACACACACAGACAGACAGGGAGAGTGAGAAAGACACACACAGACAGACAGGGAGAGAGAGAGACACACACACAGACAGAGAGGGAGAGAGAGAGACACCCACACAGACAGACAGGCAGGGAGAGAGAGAAACACACACACACAGACAGGGAGAGTGAGAGAGAGACACACACAGACAGGCAGGGAGAGTGAGAGAGAGTCACACACACACACAGACAGACAGGGAGAGAGAGAGAGACACACACACACAGACAGACAGGGAGAGAGAGAGAGACACACACACAGACAGACAGGGAGAGAGAGAGAGACACACACACAGACAGGGAGAGAGAGAGACACACACACTGACAGACAGGGAGAGTGAGAGAGAGACACACACACAGACAGGGAGAGTGAGAGAGAGACACGCACACAGACAGACAGGGAGAGTGAGAGAGACACACACACAGCCAGACAGGGAGAGAGAGAGAGAGACACACACACACACACAGACAGACAGGGAGAGAGAGAGAGACACACACAGACAGACAGGGAGAGAGAGACACACAGACAGACAGGGAGATTAAATATTCCACTCTGATGAGAGACCCACATTCAACACTACTATACTTCCAGTATAACTTCCTGTAATCCTTATTCACTGCTGTCAGATATTCCACTCTGGATAGTGACCCAAACTCAGTGCAATTCGACACAGACAGATGTTTCCACTGATCCTTATTCACTGCTGTCTTATATTCCAGTCTGGTTAGTTATCCACACTACGTTTGATTTAATTCTTACTCCCACAACCTTCCTTCAGAGAGATTGCTTTTACTGAAACCTAATCTGACATTTAGCAAGATTCCATCAATATAACAACTTCATTGATCAGTGATCCCGTGAGTTACACACGGAGATTTATTGTGAGTTGACGAAAAGCATTCAAACCATGCTGAATGCTTTTTCATCAAGCATGTTGAAAGACATTTGACTTCAGTGAAGTACATCGTTGATTAGGTGTCTGTATAATTGTGAGCACGACATCAGGTTTAGACATTTTCAGTCACAGTTTTAAATCAGAGTGCCGCTTACACACAGACTTACACAACTTCAATGGTAAGTCACTTACCAGGAACACCAACAATAGCAACGATTGGGTAGAATATTTTCTCAGCAATATTAATTGGATAACGCATTTTCAGTGTGAAGTGATGTGTCCTTCGGGCTGTGACCACCTCTCTGTCTGAAACACTGAGGTTATACATTAACAAAGACTTTAATTTATACCCTGAGGAACTACCTCAGGGATATTGAGGTTGCAACATCGTTGAACATATTTTTCAAAAATGTGAATAAACACATTACGAAATTGGGTTCAGTGAAAGCAAATATTACTTTTTGAGTGAGTGAAGAGTTTCCAAATGCTGAACTGTGTTCATCACATGGATCAACTATCAAAAACTGAAAGGCGGAAAAGAAGGGCTCTTGTTCTTTCCATGGATCAATTAGTGCGACATCGACCGCCTCAATGTCTCCGTTCCTCACACCCACTCTATCCCGTCACCCTCTGAACTTGCTCCAATCCTTCTCTAATATCCAACCATGCACTAGTCACCTAAGCTGCTCACAAGGGCGGTGCCATTATTGGCTGGTGTACTGACCTCTTCCTCACAGAGGCTGAGCACCAACTCTCAGGTACTTCCTGCTACCTCCCCTGGACAGGGCCCCACCACTGAACATCACGATATTGTTTCCAGGACTTTCACTCACGTCATCGACTCTGGAGACACAAACTCTGTCATCATAGTACCGCAACCCCGCACATCATTCATCGACCTCCCGCTTCTACTTCCTTCCCAAAGTCCACTCAAACAACATCAGTCCCATTTTTGGATCGCGGACTATTTCAGTGATATCCCTCACTCGATGGTGACCATTTAGTGATTCAGTTCCAATTGTCAGTGTTTTTCTCTGGGTGGTTGCACTGCACTCTGGGGTGTAGCTGCCTCTGTAACTGTGATCATTCAGTGATTCAGTTCCAATTGTCAGTGTGTTTCACTGGGTGGGTCCACTGCACTCTGGGGTGTAGCTGTCTCTGCAACGGTGACCATTCAGTGATTCAGTTCCAATTGTCAGTGTGTTTCTCTGGGTCGTTCCACTGCACTCTGGGATGTATCTGCCTGTGATCATTCAGTGATTCAGTTCCAATTGTCAGTGTGTTTCTCTGGGTGGTTCCACTGCACTCAGGGGTGTAGCTGCCTCTGTAACTGTGACCATTCAGTGATTCAGTTCCAATTGTCAGTTTGTTTCTCTGGGTGGTTCCACTGCACCCTGGGGTGTAGCTGTCTCTGTAACTGTGACCACTCAGTGATTCAGTTCCAATTGTCAGTGTGTTTCTCTGGGTGGTTCCACCGCACTCTGGGGTGTAGCTGCCTCTGTAACTGTGACCACTCAGTGATTCAGTTCCAATTGTCAGTGTGTTTCTCTGGGTCGTTCCACTGCACTCTGGGGTGTAGCTGCATCTTTAACTGTGACCATTAGTGATTCAGTTCCAATTGTCAGTGTGTTTCACTGGGTGGGTCCACTGCACTCTGGGGTGTAGCTGTCTCTGCAACGGTGACCATTCAGTGATTCAGTTCCAATTGTCAGTGTGTTTCTCTGGGTCGTTCCACTGCACTCTGGGATGTATCTGCCTGTGATCATTCAGTGATTCAGTTCCAATTGTCAGTGTGTTTCTCTGGGTCGTTCCACTGCACTCTGGGATGTACCTGCCTGTGATCATTCAGTGATTCAGTTCCAATTGTCAGTGTGTTTCTCTGGGTGGTTCCACTGCACTCTGGGGTGTAGCTGCCTCTGTAACTGTGACCATTCAGTGATTCAGTTCCAATTGTCAGTTTGTTTCTCTGGGTGGTTCCACTGCACCCTGGGGTGTAGCTGTCTCTGTAACTGTGACCACTCAGTGATTCAGTTCCAATTGTCAGTGTGTTTCTCTGGGTGGTTCCACTGCACTCTGGGGTGTAGCTGCCTCTGTAACTGTGACCACTCAGTGATTCAGTTCCAATTGTCAGTGTGTTTCTCTGGGTCGTTCCAGTGCACTCTGGGGTGTAGCTGCCTCTGTAACTGTGACCATTCAGTGATTCAGTTCCAGTTGTCAGTTTGTTTCTCTGGGTGGTTCCACTGCACCCTGGGGTGTAGCTGTCTCTGTAACTGTGATCATTCAGTGATTCAGTTCCAATTGTCAGTGTGTTTCTCTCGGTGGTTCCACTGCGCTCTGGGGTGTAGCTGTCTCTGCAACGGTGACCATTCAGTGATTCAGTTCCAATTGTCAGTGTGTTTCTCTGGGTTGTTCCACTGCACTCTTGGATGCATCTGCCTGTGATCATTCAGTGATTCAGTTCCAATTGTCCGTGTGTTTCTCTGGGTGGGTCCACTGCACTCTGGGGTGCAGCTGTGTCTGTAACTGTGACCATTCAGTGATTCAGTTCCAACTGTCAGTGTGTTTCTCTCGGTGGTTCCACTGCACTCTGGGATCTAGCTGTCTCTGTAACTGTGACCATTCAATGATTCAGTTCCAATTCTCAGTGTGGTTCTCTGGGTGGGCCCACCACAATCTGGGGTGTAGTTGCCTCTTAAACTGTGACCATTCAGATATTAGATTTCAGTGGGTTCAAAGTGAGCATACAGACAACATTTCTAAGAAATCATAATCTGGAACTATTTAAAGTGCAAATTATTTGATTCCAAATGTACATCTGACACAGTTTCTGAAACAAAGAAAGCATTTTGAATCATGGGAACCTCAGAAACCTCAGAGCCTGCAGAAACTGATCACATCATAGAGCAGCATTGAAACATATTAAGCTGTGAAAAGTAATACACTGTCCCTAAATGATTCCGGTCCTGCATCTGATACACAAAATTAAACTGGGAGAAAGACGGGACGACGTGTGGAGGAAGAGAGAGTGAGCTAATTTGTGAAATGTCCCTACAGAAAATAGAATGATAGAGAAAGAGGATGGGAGAAATAAAAGATAAAGCAAGAGAAGGACATAGATTGCCTGAGAGAACGGAAAGGGAAGAGAGCGGAGACATAGCGGGCGAGTGGATGAGGGGGGTAGATTGTGTGGGAAGGATGACGTGTAAAATAATGACACAACATAGAGGTAAGTCATCTCCGCCACAACATCTGGAGTGTTCGTGAGTAACTGAGGGAGGCAGAGAGCGTGAAACAGGCAGTGGTTTGAGTCAGGGGGGGAGCGTGCGAGAGGAGGTGTGTGAGAGACGGAGGAAGTGTGAGCAAAGAACAAAGAACAATGCAGCAAAGGACACGCCCTTCGCTCTCCACGCCTGTACCAATCATGATACAAACCTTGACCAAAATCCTCAGCACTTTCTTCTGCCGTATCCCTATACCCATCCTATCCATGTATTTGTCTCGATGCCTTTTGAATGCCATTAATGTATCTGTATCCACAACTTCCCCTGACAACACGTTCCAGACACTCACCACCCTTGCCCCCTGGTGACTGACCCCCTACACCCTGGGTACGAGTGCCTGTCCATCCACTCTATCCATGCGCCTCATAATCTTGTAGATCTCGGTCAGGTCGCCCATCAACCTCCGTTGTTCGAATGAAACTAGTCCCAGTCTATTCAGACTCTCCACATAACTAACACCATCCAGGCCAGGCAGCATCTTGGTAAAACAGCTCTGTACCCTCTCCAAAGCCTCGACATCCTTCTGGTAGTGTGGCGACCGGAATTGTGCATGCTATTCCAAGTGCGGCCTTATCTATACAACTGCAGCATGACTTGCCAATTTTTATTCTCGATACCCCCTCCAATGAAGGCAAGCACGGTAGCATTGTGGATAGCACAATTACTTCACAGCTCCAGGGTCCCAGGTTCGATTCCGGCTTGGGCCACCGTCTGTGCGGAGTCTGCACATCCTCCCCGTGTGTGCGTGGGTATCCTCCGGGTGCTCCGTTTTCCTCCCACAGTCCAAAGATGTACAGGTTAGGTGGATTGGCCATGATAAATTGCCCTTAGTGTCCAAAAATTGCCCTTAGTGGTGGGTGGAGTTACTGGGTTATGGGGATAGGGTGGAGGTGTTGACCTTGGGTAGGGTGCTCTTTCCATGAGCCGGTGCAGAATCGATGGGCCGAATGGCCTCCTTCTGCACTGTAAATTCTATGCTCAGTATGCTTTCTTGACTATCTTGACCATTTGTGTTGCCACCTTCAAATATCTGTGGACCTGCACGCCCAGATCTCCCTGACTTTCTATATTCCTTTGAGTTTTACTATTTACGGTATATTTTCCCTCTATGTTAGAACTACCAACATGCATTACCTCACATTTGTCTGGATCAAACACCATTTGCGACTCGTATGACCAATTATCCAACCTGTTGATGTCCCGTTGTGTCCTCTCGCAATCCTCACCATTATTTGCCGCTACGCCAACCTTGATGTCATCCATGAACTTACTAATCAGAGCAGTTACATCTTCCTCCAACTCGTTTATGTACAGTACAAACAACAGAGGCCCCAGCACCGATCACTGTGGAACACCACTAGTCACAACCTTCCATTCAGACAAACTCCATTTTACTGCTACTCTTTGCCTTTTGTGACCGAGTCAGTTCTGTATCCATCTTTCCAGCTCACCTCTAATCGCGTGTGACTTCACCTTGTCAAAGCCTTTACCGAAGTCCATGTGAGCATAGAACATAGAATATAGAACATACATTGTAGAAGGAGGCCATTTGGCCCATCGAGTCTGCACCGACGCACTTAAGTCTTCACTTCCACCCTACCCCTGTAACCCATTAACCATTCCGAACATTTTTCATAGAATTTACAGTAAAAGGAGGCCATTCTGCCCATAGAGTCTGCCGTGGCCCTTACAAAGAACACCCTACTCAAGCCCACGTATCGACCCTATCCCCGTAATCCCCACTTCCCCTTTTTGGACATTAAGGACACTTTAGCATGGCCAATCCACCTAACCTGCACGTCTTTGGACTGTGGGAGGAAACCGGAGCACCCGGAGGAAATGCACGCTGACACGGGGAGAACGTGCAGACTCCGCACAGACAGTGACCCAGCACGGAATAGAATCTGCGACCCTGGCGCTGTGAAGCCACAGTGCTAGCTACTTGTGCTACCGTGCTACCCTAAACAACATCCACCCTATCCCCTCATCCGGTTTCTTCGGTACTCCCTCAGAAAAACTCGATCAAGTTAGTGAGGCACGACCTCCCCTTCCGATAACCATGCTGTCTATCGCTAATGAGTCCATTTGTTTCCAAATCGGTATAAACCCTGTTCCTGAGAATTCTCTCCAATAATTTACCAACTATCGACGTGAGGCTCACATGCCTATGGTTTCCAGGATTATCCCTACCACCTTTCTGAAACAGCGGTACCACATTAGCCATTATCTAGTCCTGTGGGATTCCACCTGTAGCCAATGAGGATACATAGATGTCAGTCAAGGCCACAGCAATGTCGTTCCTTGATTCCCTCAGTATTCTGCGGTAAATCCCTTCAGGCTCGGGAGATTTATCTACCTTAATGTTTAAAAAATATTTTTATTGACATTTTCAATTATTAACATCAACCGTTTAAGTGTAATATTTACAGCACATGCGGTTCATATATACATACAATCTTAGTTGGTGTTTCCTCTCCGCCTTCCCCTCTGCCCTCCCGCTGGCCGCTCCTTGGCATACTCCTCTTTCGTTCACGGTGTTCTGTCCACTCGCTCCTATTCTCCCCTTCCCCCGTACCCCTTATGTATTCTGTTGTTGGCATTGTGGGTTCGGGGGGGGGGGGGAGGGGGTTTGCGGTGGGGGGAGGTTGGAAGAAAAGGGTCTTCCACATGATCCAAACTATCCACACACCCTACCCAAGAATCATCTTCCACAAAGTCCCTTTCTTTGGTGAACACTGATGCAAAGTGTTCATTTAGAACCTGGCCCATTTCCTCTAGCTCAACACATAGATTCCTCCCACTGTCCTTAAGTGATACAATCCTTTCGCTGCCACTCTCTTTCTTTTACATATGAATAAAAGCTTTAGGATTCGCCTTAATCCTACTTACCAAGGACTTTTCATGACCCCTCCTAGCCCTTCTAATTTCCCGCTTCAGTGCCTTCTTACTTTCTTGATGCTTTCTTTTTGGGGCAGCACGGTATCATTGTGGATAGCACAATTGCTCCACAGCTCCACGGTCCCAGTTTCGATTTCGGCTTGGGTCACTGTCTGTGTGGAGCCTGCACATCCTCCCCGTGTGTGCGTGGGTTTGCTCCGGGTGCTCCGGTTTCCTCCCACAGTCCAAAGATATGCATGTTAGGTGGATTGGCCATGATAAATTGTCCTTAGTGTCCAAAATTGCCCTTAGTGTTGGGTGAGGTTACTGGGTTATGGGGATAGAATGGAGGTGTTGACCTTGGCTAGGGTGCTCTTTCCAAGAGCCGGTGCAGACTCGATGGGCCGAATGGCCTCCTTCTGCACTGTAAATTATATGATTTTTTTAAAAGTCTATGATTCCCCTGAAGTGTTTCGACGGCCTCCAACCTTGTAGACCGTACACATCTCTTTTTGGAGAGGTTTACAATATCCTTTATTATCCAAGGCTCCCTCAACCCATATTATCCTTGGTTCTCTCAAGCACGTGACTTTCTTTAATCCTAATCAACTGTCGCTTGAAAGGTTCCCACATGCCCGATGTTGATTTACCTTCCAACAGACGCACCCATTCTAAATTCTTCAATTCCTGTCTAATATTACTGTGACTTGTCTTTCCCCAGTTTAGCAACTTAACGCGAGTTGCATCCCTATCCAAAAAGTACCCTCAATTGTAACGAATTGTGATGACTACTCTCAAAATGTTCCCCTACTGAAAACGCAACCACCTGTCCAGGCTAATTTCCAAATATGAATGAGATAGAGAATCTGATGAACTGGTCCGACGACAATAATATCTCCCTCAATGTCAACAATACGAAGGAGATTGTCATCGACTTCAGGAAGCGTCGTGGAGAACATGCCCTTATATACATCAAAGGAAATGAAGTAGAAACGGTCAAGTATTTAGGTGTACAGATCACCAACAATCTGCCCTGGTCTCCCCATGCCGACATTCTTGTTAAGAAAGCCATCAACGACTATACTTTCTCAGAAGACGAAGGAAATTTGGCATGTCAGCTACGCCTCTAACCAACTTCTACAGGTGCACATAGAAAGTAATCTTTCTGGTTGTATCACAATTTGGAATGGATCCTGCTCTGCCGAAGACCGCAGGAAACGATAGAAGGCCGTGAATGTTGCCCAATGCATCACGCAAACCAACCTCCCATCCATTGATACTGTGTACAATTCTCACTGCCTCGGAAAGGCAGCCAGCAAGATTAAGGACCCCACACACCCCGGACTCTCTTCCACCTTCTTCTGTTCGGAAAAAAGACCAAAGTTTGAGGTCACGTACCAACCGACGCAAGAACAGCTTCTTCACTGCTGCCAGCAGACTTTTGAATGGACCAACCTTGTATTAAGTTGATCTTTTCTCAACATCTTGTTATAACTAACATTATATTCTGCTGCCTCTCCTTCTTTCCTTATGTACGGTATACAATGTTTGTACAGCATGCAAGAAACAATAATTTTCTCTGTATACTAACACATGTAACAATAATAAATCAAATCAAATCACAATCAATACTAGGTCCAGTACGAAGGTGAGGTGAGTACTTACTTTAAAAAGCCTTGCGCAGGGGCCTTCTTGGAGGTGAGTAGTGTATTTAAAAGCCTTGCCTGGTCCCGTGTCTGTTCTTCTTTTCTGTTTTATTTGTTTTTATATAAGGCGGGAACCGGAAGTTCGACCCGCGGACCTCTGGCAAGTCCCCCACCCCCCCCCCAACCAATAAATTCTGGTGGAGAGGAAACCCGAGACACTACACGTGTAGTGTCTCCCACCCGCCCTCCTCCTCTAACCTAATAATAAGACCCATTGCTGTAAGGTAAGTGCTATATTATATTATTATTATATTATTAGCATTGTGCAGGTCAAGGTTCGGAGGTGGAGGAGCAGTCTCTGTCAGCGAGAGAACCTGAGAACATCTAAGACACTCAGAAGGTAAGAAGGTAAGTAAGTTATTTTTACTTTTATACCTTTTTTCAAATTGCGTATGTCGGGGGGAAACTAAAGTGACATCACAGAAAAGCTGTGGCCAGAGTGGCTGGTTGGGATTCTAACCAAAATTTTAAAAAAAAAATTTAGGAACTAATTAAACATAATAACTTAATTATAATTTAGAGGATATCTAAGCCAGAGATCGGAGAGTATTATAGTTAGCTATCGCATTTCTATTAGAAATCTAGTGCTAGGAAACAGATAGTTGACAGTAACTTTGAAATTAAAAAAAAAGTATTTTAAAAAAAAAAGACAAATTTTAATTAATTGACGCAATGTCAGTTAGAGGGGTGCTGTGCTCTGACTGTGAGATGTGGCAGGTCCGGGAGGCTTCCAGCGTCCCGGATGGCTTCATCTGTAGAAAGTGCACCCAACTGGAGCTCCTCACAGACCGCATGGTTCGGTTGGAGCAGCAATTGGATGCACTTAGGAGCATGCAGGTGGCGGAAAGCGTCATAGATCGCAGTTATGTAAATGTGGTCACACCCAAGGTGCAGGCAGAGAAATGGGTGACCACCAGAAAGGGCAGGCAGTCAGTGCAGGAATCCCCTGTGGTTGTCCCCCTCTCGAACAGATATACCCCTTTGGATTCTGTCGGGGGGGATAGCCTATCAGGGGAAAACAGCAGCAGCCAGAGCAGTGGCACCACGGCTGGCTCTGATGTTCAGAAGGGAGGGTAAAAGCGCAGAAGAGTAATAGTAATAGGGGACTCTATAGTCAGGGGCACAGATAGGCGCTTCTGTGGACGTGAAAGAGACTCCAGGATGGTATGTTGCCTCCCTGGTGCAAGGGTCCAGGATGTCTCCGAAGGGGTAGAGGGAATCCTCAAGGGGGAGGGCAAACAGGCAGAGGTCGTTGTACATATTGGTACTAACGACATAGGCAGGAAGGGGCATGAGGTCCTGCAGCAGGAGTTCAGGGAGCTAGGCAGAAAGTTAAAAGACAGGACCTCGAGGGTTGTAATCTCGGGATTACTCCCTGTGCCACGTGCCAGTGACGCTAGAAATAGGAATATAGAGCAGATAAACACGTGGCTAAACAGCTGGTGTAGGAGGGAGGGTTTCCATTATCTGGACCACTGGGAGCTCTTCAGGGGCAGGTGTGACCTGTATAAGAAGGACGGGTTGCATCTAAACCGGAGAGGCATAAATATCCTGGCCGCGAGGTTTGCTAGTGTCACACGGGAGGGTTTAAACTAGTATGGCAGGGGGGTGGGCACGGGAGCAATAGGTCAGGACCGGCATGTTCCTGTGAGGAAGAAAGATAAATACGGCAATTTTCGGGAACCTTGGATGACGAGTGATATTGTAGGCCTCGTCAAAAAGAAAAAGGAGGCATTTGTCAGGACTAAAAGGCTGGGAACAGACGAAGCCTGTGTGGCATATAAGGAAAGTAGGAAGGAACTTAAGCACGGAGTCAGGAGGGCTAGAAGGGGTCACGAAAAGTCATTAGCATATAGGGTTAAGGAAAATCCCAAGGCTTTTTACACGTACATAAAAAGCAAGAGGGTAGCCAGGGAAAGGGTTGGCCCACTGAAGGATAGGCAAGGGAATCTATGTGTGGAGCCAGAGGAAATGGGCGAGGTACTAAATGAATACTTTGCATCAGTATTCACCAAAGAGAAGGAATTGGTAGATGTTGAGTCTGGAGAAGGGGGTGTAGATAGCCTGGGTCACATTGTGATCCAAAAAGACGAGGTGTTGGGTGTCTTAAAAGATATTAAGGTCGATAAGTCCCCAGGGCCTGATGGGATCTACCCCAGAATACTGAAGGAGGCTGGAGAGGAAATTGCTGAGGCATTGACAGAAATCTTTGGATCCTCGCTGTCTTCAGGGGATGTCCCGGAGGACTGGAGAATAGCCAATGTTGTTCCTGTGTTTAAGAAGGGTAGCAAGGATAATCCCGGGAACTACAGGCCGGTGAGCCTTACGTCAGTGGTAGGGAAATTACTGGAGAGAATTCTTAGAGACAGGATCTACTCCCATTTGGAAGCAAATGGACGTATAGGTGAGAGTCAGCACGGTTTTGTGAAGGGGAGGTCGTGTCTCACTAACTTGATAGAGTTTTTCGAGGAGGTCACTAAGATGATTGATGCAGGTAGGGCAGTAGATGTTGTCTATATGGACTTTGACAAGGTCCCTCATGGTAGACTAGTACAAAAGGTGAAGTCACACGGGATCAGGGGTGAACTGGCAAGGTGGATACAGAACTGGCTAGGCCATAGAAGGCAGAGGGTAGCAATGGAGGGATGCTTTTCTAATTGGAGGGCTGTGACCAGTGGTGTTCCACAGGGATCAGTGCTGGGACCTTTGCTCTTTGTAGTATATATAAATGATTTGGAGGAAAATGTAACTGGTCTGATTAGTAAGTTTGCAGACGACACAAAGGTTGGTGGAATTGCGGATAGCGATGAGGACTGTCTGAGGATACAGCAGGATTTAGATTGTCTGGAGACTTGGGCGGAGAGATGGCAGATGGAGTTTAATCCGGACAAATGTGAGGTAATGCATTTTGGAAGGTCTAATGCAGGTAGGGAATATACAGTGAATGGTAGAACCCTCAAGAGTATTGAAAGTCAAAGAGATCTAGGAGTACAGGTCCACAGGTCATTGAAAGGGGCAATACAGGTGGAGAAGGTAGTCAAGAAGGCATACGGCATGCTTGCCTTCATTGGCCGGGGCATTGAGTATAAGAATTGGCAAGTCATGTTGCAGCTGTATAGAACCTTAGTTAGGCCACACTTGGAGTATAGTGTTCAATTCTGGTCGCCACACTACCAGAAGGATGTGGAGGCTTTAGAGAGGGTGCAAAAGAGATTTACCAGAATGTTGCCTGGTATGGAGGGCATAAGCTATGAGGAGCGGTTGAATAAACTCGGTTTGTTCTCACTGGAACGAAGGAGGTTGAGGGGCGACCTGATAGAGGTACACAAAATTATGAGGGGCACAGAGAGAGTGGATAGTCAGAGGCTTTTCCCCAGGTTAGAGGGGTCAATTACTAGGGGGCATAGGTTTAAGGTGAGAGGGGCAAGGTTTAGAGTAGATGTACGAGGCAGGTTTTTTACGCAGAGGGTAGTGGGTACCTGGATCTCGCTACCGGAGGAGGTAGTGGAAGCAGGGACGATAGGGACATTTAAGAGGCATCTTGACAAATATATGAATAGGATGGGAATAGAAGGATACGGACCCAGGAAGTGTAGAAGATTGTAGTTTAGTCGGGCAGTATGGTCGGCACGGGCTAGGAGGGCCGAAGGGCCTGTTCCTGTGCTGTACATTTCTTTGTTCTTTGTTCTTTGTACTGCCCCTTCCCTCGTTGTACTATCTACATATTGCATCATAAAGCGTTTCTGGATACACCTTGCGAACTCTATTCATTCCAAACCCCTCGCACTAAGTGAGTCTCAGTCAATATCGGGGGAAATGAAAATCTCTCAACACAGCGAACCTGTTACTTTTGCCCATATTCACAATCTCTCTACCTATCTGCTCCTTTATCTCTCGCTGGCAGGTGGGGGGGGGGGGCTGTAATAAACCCCCAACATTGTGATTGCCTCCTTCCTCTTCCTGAGCTCCAGAATGGGTAGATTCTGGGTAGATTCCCTACCCAGAATGCCTCAATGTATGAGCCCTCCAAGGTGTCCTCCCGCAAGTACGGCTATAATATTTTCCTCAACCAATAATGCTACTCCCCCACCCCTTTTACATACACCCTCTGTCTCTTCTGAAGAATCTATATCCTCCAACGTTCAGCTGCCAATCCTGCCCTTCCTTGAACCGTATTTCTGTGATCGGCACAACATCAGCATTCCAAGCACTAATCGGTGTTCTCAGTTCATCTGCCTTACCTTCCATGCTTTTGGCGATGAAAATAATGCAGTTCAGACCAATGCGTTTGAACAGGCAGGGTGATGTTGTTCTCGTACTTCTATTCTCTATTTCCCCTTTAGTTATATGACTTTCTAAGCTAACGCTCTGGTTCCCATCCCCCTGCCATACTACCTTCAATCCTCCAGGGTGACTCTTCCTTGCCAGGCGATTGGTTTAGGTGCAACGCATCCTCCAGTTTAGGTGCAACGCATCCTCCTTGTCCAGGTCCCACCTGCCCCAGAAGTGATCCCAATGGTCCAGAAATCTGAATCCCTCCCTCCTACACCACCAGTTTAGCCACAAAACCCTCCGATGTCTAGCCTCACTTGCATATGGCACGGTGAGTAATCCTTAGATTACAACCCTAGCAGTTTTTTAGCTTACTGGTTAACGTAGATTATCATAGAATTTACAGAGCAG
This sequence comes from Scyliorhinus torazame, assembly GCF_047496885.1. Classification (NCBI taxonomy): domain Eukaryota; kingdom Metazoa; phylum Chordata; class Chondrichthyes; order Carcharhiniformes; family Scyliorhinidae; genus Scyliorhinus; species Scyliorhinus torazame. The sequence continues at coordinate 77,256,577 of NC_092729.1, read as the reverse complement.
AAGGAGACCATTCAGCCCATCGAGCCTGCACCGGCTCTTGGAAAGAGCACCCTACCCAAGGTCAACACCGCCACCATAACCCATAACCCAGTAACCCCACCCAACACTCAGGACAATTTTGGACACTAAGGGCAATTTATCATGGCCAATCCACCTAACCCGCACATCTTTGGACTGTGGGAGGAAACCGGAGCACCCGGAGGAAACCCACGCACACACGGGGAGGATGTGCAGACTCCGCACAGACAGTGACCCAAGCCAGAATCGAACCTGGGACCCTGGAGCTGTGCAGCAATTGTGCTATCCACAAGGCTACCGTGCTGCCCACTTCCTGAACTCCTTCTGCAGGATCTCATCACTGTACCTGCCGATGTCGATAGTACATATCTGTACTACGACCTCCGGCTGTTCACTCTCTCCCATAAAAATGCTTTCTGCCCTGGGCAGCGCAGTGGTGCAGTGGTTAGCATTGGAACTGCGGCGCCAAGAAGCCGGGTTCGAATCCCGGCCCGAGGTCACTGTCCGTAACACCACTGTTTAATAAAGGAGGTAGGCAGAAATCGAGTAATCATAGACCAGTTAACTTAACTTCAGTAGCAGGGAAGATGCTGCAAACTATCATCAAGGAAGAAATAGCGAGGCATCTGGATGCAAATTGTTCCATTGGGCAGACGCAGCATGGGTTCAAAAAGGGCAGGTCGTGCCTAACTAATTTAATGGAAATTTTGGGGACATTACCAGTGCTGTAGATAACGGGGACTCAATGGATGTGGTATATCTGGATTTCCAGAAAGCTTTTGACAAGGTGCCACACAAAAGTTTGCTGCAGAAGATAAAGATGCATGGCATTAAGGGTAAAGTAGGCACATGGATAGAGGATTGGTTAATTAATAGAATGAAAGAGTGGGGATTAATGGGTGGGTCTCTGGTTGGCAATCAGTAGCGAGTGCTGTCCCTCAGGGGTCACAATTGTTCAGAATTTACATAGATGATTTGGAGTTAGGGACCAAGTGCAATGTGTCCGAGTTTGCAGATGACGCTAAGATGAGTGATAAAGCAAAAAGTGCAGAGGATACCAAAAGACTGCAGAGGGATTTGGATAGGTTAAGTGGATGGGCTTGGGTCTGGCAGACGGAATACAATGTTGCCAAATGTGAGGTTATCCATTTTGGTAGGAATAACAGCAAAATGAATTATTATTTAAATGATAAAATATTAAAATAAGCTGCTGGGCAGAGAGTCCTGGGTGCACTAGTACCTGAGTCTCAAAAAGTTGGTTTACAGGTACAACAGGTGATTAAGAAGGCAAATTGAGTTCTGGCCTTCATTGCTGGAGGGCTGGAGTTTGTAACTAGGGAGGTTATGGTACAATTATAGAAGGTGTTGTGAGGCCACACCTGGAGTATTGTGTTCAGTTTTGGTCTCCTTACCTGAGAACGGACGAAATGGCGCTGGAGGGTGTGCAGAGGAGATTTACTAGGTTAATCCCAGAGTTGAGGGGATTTGATTACGTGGAGAGATTGAGTGCACTGGGACTGTACTCGTTGGAATTTAGAAGGATGCGAGGGGGGGGGGATCATATAGAAACATATAAAATTATGAAGGGAATAGATAGGATACATGCAGGCAGGTTGCTTCCACTGGCGGGTGAAAGCAGAACTAGGTGGCATAGCCGAAAAATAAGGGGAAGTAGATTTAGGACTGGTCTTAGGAGGAACTTCTTCATCCAAAGGGTTGTGAATCTATGGAATTCCTTGCCCAGTGAAGCAGTTGATGCTTCTTCATTAAATGTTTTTAAGATAAATATAGATAGTTTTTTGAAGAATAAAGGGATTAAGGGTTATGATGTCCGGGCCGGAAAGTGGAGCTGTGTCCACGAAAGATCAACCACGATCTCATTCAATGGCGGAATAGGCTCGAGGGGCCAGATGGCCTACTCCTCGTCCTAGGTCTTTTGTTTTTACGATCTGTACCTGCCCTGAGAGTGTTTGATGGTGACAGTGCAGATGGAGCTTTACTCTGCATCTAATCCTGTGCTGTCTCTGTCCTGGGAGAGTTTGAAGGGACAGTGTAGACGGTGCTTTATATGTATCTAATCCCGTGTTGTACATGTCCTGGGAGTGATTGATGGCGACAGTGTAGAGGGAGCTTAATTTTGTATCTAACCCCGTGCTGTACCTGTTCTGGGAGTGTTTGATGGGGACAGTGTAGCGGGAGGATTACTCTGTATCTCACGCCGCCCTGGTCCTGCCCTGGGAGTGTTTGATGGATACACTGCAGAGGGAGCTTTACTCTGTGTCTAATCCCGTGCTGTACCTGTCCTGGGAGTGTTTGATGGGGACAGTGTCGAGGGAGCTTTACTCTGTATCTAACCCCGTGCTGTACCTATCCTGGGAGTGTTTGATGGGGACAGTGTCGAGGGACTTTACTCTGTATCTAACCCCGTGCTGCACCTGGCCGGGGAGTGTTTGATGGGGACAGTGTAGAGGGAGCTTTACTCTGTATCTAACCCCGTGCTGTACCTGTCCTGTGAGAGTTTTTGATGGGACAGTGTAGAGAGAGCTTTACTCTGTATCTACTCCCGTGCTGTACATGTCTTGGCAGTGCTTGATGGGGGAAAGTGTAGAGTGAGCTTTATTCTGTCTAACCCCGTGCTGTACCTGTCCTGGAAGTGTTTGATGTAGACAATATAGACCGAGTTTTAAAACATATGCTTTCAAGCTTTGGGTACTGTCGGGGGGGAATAGCCTATCAGGGGAAAACAGCAGCGGCCAGTCAGTGGCACCACGGCTGGTTCTGATGTTCAGCAGGGAGGGTCAAAGCGCAGAAGAGCAATAGTCATAGTGGACTCAAAAGTCAGGGGCACAGAGATGCGTTTCTGTGGACGTAAAAGAGATTCCTGGATGGTACGTTGCCTCCCTTGTGCCAGGGTCCAGGATGTCTCTGAACGGGTAGCGGACATCCTGAAGGGGAAGGGCAAACAGGCAGAGGTCGTTGTACATATTGGTACGAACGACATAGGCAGGAAGGGGACCCGCAGCAGAATTTCAGGGAGCTCGGAAGAAAGTAAAAAGACAGGACCTCAAGGGTTGTAATCTCAGGATTATTCCCTGTGCCACGTGCCAGTGAGGCTAGAAATAGGAAGATAGAGCAGCTAAACACGTGGCTAAATAGCTGGTGTAGGAGGGTGGGTTTCAGTTATCTGGACCACAGGGAGCTCTTCCGAGGCAGCTGTGACTTTTATAAGAAAGACGGATTGTATTTGCACTGGAGAGGCATAAATATACTGGACGTGAGGTTAGCTAGTGTCACACGGGAGGGTTTAAACTATTATGGCAGTTGTTGGGCACCGGAGCAAGAGGTCAGAAGGTCAAAGAAATGAGGGAGAACTAGGAAATAGGGCCACTATGGCTCTGAGGAAGAGCAAACATAGAGATGTTGCTGAAAACAGCGGGACTGGTGGCCTGAGTGCATATGTTTTAATGCAAGAAGTATAACAGCTAAGGCAGATGAACTTAGAGCTTGGATTAGTACTTAGAACTATGATGTTGTTGCCATTATAGAGACCTGGTTGAGGGAAGGACAGGATTGGCAGCTAAACATTCCAGGAGTTAGATGTTTCAGGTTGGATAGAGGGGGGGGGGGACAGGGCCGGAGGAGTTGCGCGACTGGTTAGGGAGAATGTCACAGCTGCACTGCGGTAGGACACCTCAGACGGCAGCGAGGCTATGTAGGTAGAGATCATGAATAAGAAGGATACAGTCACAATGTTGGGGGTTCACCACAGGCCACCAGCAGCCAGAAGGACATAGAGGAGCAGATTGGTAGACAGATTTTGGAAAAGATGAAAAGTAATAGGGTTGTTGCGATGGGAAACTTTACCTTCACCAAAATTAACTGGGACTCAATTAGTGCTAGGGGCTTGGACGGGACAGAGTTTGTAATGGGCATCCAGGAGGGCTTCTTAAAACAACATGCAGATAGCCCAACTAGGGAAGGGGCTGTTCTGTCCTGGTATTGGGGATTGAGACCGCCCAGGTGGTAGACGTTTCAGTAGGGGAGCATTGCGGAAACATTGACCATAATTCAGTAAGTTTTCAAATGATGGTGGACAAGGATAAGAGTGGCCCTGGGGTGAATGTGGTAAATTGGGGGAAGCCTAATTATAACAATAAGAGGCGGTAATTGAAGAACATAGGTTGGGGCGGATGTTTGAGGGTAAATCAACATCTGACATGTGGGAGGCTTTCAAATGTCAGTTGAAAGGCATTCAGGACCGGCATGTTCCTCTGAGGAAGAATGATAAATATGGCGAATTTCGTGATCCTTGGATAACGAGGGATATTGTAGGCCTCGTCAAAAAGAAAAAAAAGAGGCATTTGTCAGGGCGAGAAAGCTGGGCACAAACGAAGCCTGTGTGGAATATGAGGAAAGAAGGAAGGAACTTAAGCAAGGAGTCAAGAGAGCTAAAGGAGGTCACGAAAAGCCATTGGCAAACTGGTTTAAGGAAAATCCCAAGGCGTTTTACGCGTACATAAAAAGCAAGAGGGTAACCAGGGAAAAAGTTGGCCCACTGAAGGACAGGGGATGAATCTGTGTGGAACCAGAGGAAATGGGCGCATACTAAATGAATACTTTGCATCAGTATTCACCAAAGAGAAGGAATTAGTGGATGTTGAGTCTGGTGAAGGGTGTGTAGATAGCCTAGGTCCCATTGAGATCCAAAAAAAGGAGTTTTTGGGCGTCTTGAAAAATATTCTGGTGGTTCAGTCCCCAGGGCCTGTGGAAACTACCCAAGAACACTGAAGGAGGCAAGAGAGGAAATTGTTGAGGCCTTGTCAGAAATCTTTGGATCCTCACTGTCTTCAGGTGATGTCCCGGAGGACCGGAGAATAGCCAATGATGTTCCTTTGTTTAAGAAGGGTAGCAAAGATAATCCAGGAAACGACAGGTCGGTGAGCCTTAAGTCAGTGTAGGGAAATTACTGGAGAGAATTCTTCCAGACAGGATCTACTCCCATTTGGAAGCAAGGGGTCGTATTCGCGAGAGGCAGCACGGTTTTGTGAAGGGAACGTCATGTCTTTGTTCTTTGTCTTTGTTCTTTGTTCTTTGTTCTTAATAACTTGATAGAGTTTTTCGAGGAGCTCACAAAGATGATGCAGGTAGGTAGTGGATGTTGTCAATATGGACTTCAGACAAGGTTCCTCATGGCAGACTGGTACAAAAGGTGAAGTCACACGGGATCAGAGGTGAGCTGGCAAGGTGGATACAGAACTGGCTAGGTCATAGAAGACAGAGAGTAGCAATGGAAGGGTACATTTATGACTGGAGGGCTATGACTAGTGGTGTGCCGCAGGGATCAGTGCTGGTACCTTTGCTGTTCGCAGTATATATAAATGATTTGGAGGAAAATGTAACTGGTCTGATTAGTAAGTTTGCGGATGACACAAAGGTTGGTGGAATTGCGGATAGCGATGAGGACTGTCAGCGGATACAGCAGGATTTAAATCGTTTGCAGACTTGGGCGGCGAGATGGCAGATGGAGTTTAATCTGGACAAATGTGAGGTAATGCATTTTGGAAGGTCTAATACAGGTAGGGAATATACAGTGAATGGTAGAACACTCAAGAGTATTGACAGTCAGAGAGTTCTAGGTGTACAGGTCCACAGGTCATTGAAAGGGGTAAACAGGTGGAGAAGGTAGTCAAGAAGGAATACGGCATTCTTGCCCTCATTGACCGGGGCATTGAGTGTAAAAATTGGCAAGTCATGTTGCAGCTGTATAGAACCTTATTTCGGCCACACTTGGAGTATAATTTCCAATTGTGTTCGCCACACTACCAGAAGGATGCGAAGGCTTTAGAGCGCGTGCAGAATAGAGTTACCAGGATGTTGCCTGGTATGGAGGGCATTAGCTATGAGGAGAGGTTGAATAAACTTGTTTGTTCTCACTGGAAAGAAGAAGGTTGAGGGGCGACCTGATCATGGTCTACAAAATCATGAGGGGCATAGACAGAGTGAATTCCAGAGACTTTTTCCCAGGATAGAGGGGTCAATGACTGGGGGGGGGGGGGGGGTCATATGTTTAAGGTGCGAGGGGTAAGGTTTCAAGGAAATGTGCGAGGGAAGTTTTTTTACACAGAGTGTAGTGGGTGCCTGGAACTCGCTGCCGGAGGAGGTGGTGGAAGCAGCGACGATAGTGACGTTTAAGGGGCATCTTGACAAATACATGAATATGATGGTAATAGAGGGATACGGACCCCGGAAGTGTAGAAGAGTTTAGTTTTGGCGGGCAGCATGGTCAGCGCAGGCTTGGAGTGTCGAAGAGCCTGTTCAAGTGCTGTACTTTTCTTTGTTGTTTGTTGAGTGTTTTGGGAGTGTTTGATGGGGACAGTGTAGAGGCAGCTTTAATCTATATCTAACCCCGTGCTGTCCCCATGCTGGCAGTGTTTGATGGGGGACAGTGTAGAGGGAGGATTACTCTGTATCTAACCCCGTCCTGTACCAGTCCTGGGACGTTACGATGGGACAGTGTAGAAGGTGCTTTATTCTATATCTGCTGTCCGAGTGCTGTTATACCGACACTAGGTGAGGCAAAACCCTGAATATTGCGTGCAGTTTTACTCTCCCTACCTAAGAAGGGTAGAGTTGCCATTGGGAAGGTTTTTTTCGCCTGATAGCTGATTGTTGGCACTGTACTACGAAGAGAGAGAGGAACAATTGTGCCCAATTTCAGATCTGATTGAAACGCATTCAATTCTTGCAGGGAAAGACAGACTAGAGGCAGGAAGGATGTATTACCTGGTTCGGGAGCCAAGGTGCACGGGATACAGTTCAAGGATCCGGGATAGACCATTTACAGGACTAAGATTAGGAAATATTTCTTCACTCAGAGGGTAGTCAGCCTGTGGAATATTCGACCCCAGAAGGCAATGGAGGCCAAGTCACTGAATGAATTGAAGATAGAAACATATATATATATTTGATTTTATTGGCAGCAAGAGGAATGTGGAGGCAGCGCAATATGACAGTGAAATCGAGGATCAGTCATGATCACATTGCATAGCGGAGCAGGCTCGAAGGGCCGAATGGCCTACACCAGCTCCAAATTTCCATCACCCTTCGTCTGTTCCTCCCTTTCTGCCCCACTGGCCCCGTGTCTCCCTCTCTGACCCTGTGTCTGTCTCTTTGTCTGTCTCTGTGCGCCACTCTGTCCGTGTCCCTCTCTCTGTCTCCCTCTGCCTCTCTATCTTTGTCCGTCTTTCTGTATTCTTCTCTCTTTGTCAACCTCTCCATGTCCTTCTCTCCGTGTCCCTATCGCCATGACTCGCTCGCCGTGTATCTCTCTCCACGTATCTCTTTCCATGTGTTTCTGTCCGCGTCTTTCACTGACCCTCTCACTGTGTTCCTCTCTGTCTACATCTCGCTCTCTGTATTTCTCTCTGAATATATTCTTCTCTATATCTCTGTGAGTCTGTCTCTATGCGTCTGTGTGTGTGTGTGTGTCTCTCTCTCTCTCCGGGTCACTCATTCTCTCTTTCTCGCTCTCCCTGTCTCTGTGTGTCCCCTCTCTCCCATCCTGTGTTTCTCTCCCTCTCACTCTGTATACCTGAAACTCCTGTGGAGTTTAAGAGATGAGCAGTTTTTCCACAGAATTTGAGAAAAAATTGCAAGGACTTTGTTATAGACTTTAAAACAATTTAGGCAAAATTTATGAATATTTCGTTCTTTGGAAAAATATCTGTAAAAAGCTGCTGAAATCAATTTCTACTGAGTATGTTTATATTTACAGGGATATGTGGTTGTGAATGTTTGAATGGACATTTCTGTTTTGTGCCGAAGTAAAGTGTAAATTTACTGACAGAAGCTATTTACAGTAAGTGTCCCGAGACAGTGAATTGTTTCAGTGATTTTGACGTCTCCGACACATCAGAAACACGAAGTAAATATTTTTGAAAAAGAGAGATAGCAGGAAATCCCGACAATTAAGTGTGAGGTCTAATCGGTTTCTACCGCGCTCTTGGTCCTACCTTCGAGCGGCAGAGTGGTTTGCGCTGCTGCCTCACAGCTCCAGGGACCGGGTTCAATTCCGGCCTCGGGTCACTGTCTGTGTGGAGTTCGAACTTCCTCCCAGTGTCTCTGTGGGTTTCCTCAGGGAACTGCGGTTTCCTCCCACAGTCCAAAGATGTGCAGGTTAGGTAGATTGGCAATGATCAATTAACCCTTAGTGTGCAGGTATTGGGTATGGAGATAAAATGGAGCCGAGGGCATAAGTGGGGAGCCCTTTCTAAGGGCCGGTGCAGAATTGATCGGCCAAATTGCCTGCTTCTGTACTGTAAATCCCATGGTTCTCTCTGTTTCCCTGCAGTGCTGCCGGAGGCCATTCGATCCATCGATTCTGTACTGGTCTTCGAAAGGGCACTCGCCCTCGGTCCAAGCTGCATCGTACCCCGTGATCCTGCACATTTATCATGGCTAATCCACCTAACCTGCACATCGCTGGACTTTGGGAGGGAACCGGAGCACCCGGAGGAAACCCACACAGACACGGGGAGAAAGTCTCTGCACACAATCAGTCTCTAAGGTTTGGAATTCATCTGGGTGCATGGCATAGTGAGGCAAATGAATCCCTATCTGGAGCTCACTCTTGGGTGTCTGTTATTCTGAATGAAAGATCATAAGGCATTGGAGTAAAATTAGGCCACTCGGCCCATCGAGTCTGCTCTGCCATTCAATCATGGCTGATATTTTTCTCATCCATATTCTCCTGCCTTCTCCCCATAACCCCTGATCCCCTTGTTAATCAAGAACCTAGCTATCTCCGTCTCAAAGACACTCAGTTATTCGACCTCCGCAGACTTCTGCTGCAAAGAGTTCCACAGATTCACCACCCTCTGGCTGAAGAAATTCTTCCTCATCTCTGTATGAAAGGGTCGTCCCTTAAGTATGAGATTGTGTCCTCTGGTTCTCGATTTTCCTGCAAGTGGAAACACTCCAAGTCCACTCTATCCAGGCCTCGCAGTACATGTGAGTTTCAATAAGATTCCCCCTCATCCTTCTGAACACCAATGAGTACAGACCCAGAGTCCTCAACCTTTCCTCATACGGCAAACCTTTCATTCCAGGGATCTTTCTTGTGCACCTCCTCTGGACCCTTTCCAAGGCCAGCACATCCTTCCTCAGATACGGGGCCGAAAACTGCTCACAATAGTCTAAATGGGGTCTGACCAGAACCTTATACAGCCTCAGAAGTACATCTCTGGTCTTGCATTCTAGCCCTCTTGACATGAATTCTAACATCGCATTTTCCTTCTAACTGCCGTTTAAAGAACAAAGAACAAAGAAATGTACAGCACAGGAACAGGCCCTTCGGCCCTCCAAGCCCGTGCCGACCATGCTGCCCGACTAAACTACAATCTTCTACACATCCTGGGTCCGTATCCCTCTATTCCCATCCTATTCATGTGTTTGTCAAGATGCCCCTTAAATGTTACTATCGTCTCTGCTTCCACCACCTCCTCTGGTAGCGAGTTCCAGGCACCCACTACCCTCTGCGTAAAAAACTTGCCTCGTACATCTACTCTAAACCTTGCCCCTCTCACTTTAAACCTATGCCCCCTAGTAATTGACCCCTCTACCCTGGGGAAAAGCCTCTGACTATCTACCCTGTCTATGGCCCTCATAATTTTGTAGACCTCTGTCAGGTCTCCCCTCAACCTCCTTCGTTCCAGTGAGTTAACCTGTCCATTAACACATTAACACATTAACCTGTCCTTTTACAGATCTTTGTATCATCTGCAAACGTAGAACAGTTCCTTCTTCCAGGCGGTTTGTTCTTTCACCTTTGTTTGTTCCCACCTTGTTATAGAGAATCTCCTTTGCTCATTCTGAACCCCCTCACCTCGCGGTTTTATTAAATCTGATATTACCAGAAGACATAGGCCCGTCGAGATTGCTCCGCCATTTAATCATGGCTGATAATTTTCTCATCCCCATTCTCCTGCCTTCTCCCCATAACCCCTGACCCCCTTATTAATCTGTTCTTCTGTCGGACCATTCCGCACGCTACCACGCATCTAATGTCCGCTGTTGTTGCATCGTCACTTGTGCAGGCAATTGGACCTTGTTTCGCTGGGATAGGATCGATGACAAGCAGGAACAGACCAGAGCGAAGACCGCCAGGCCCATGTGAGAATTTATCGATGTCTGAAACACACTCAGTGAATTGGCCTCCACAGCCTTCTGCGGTAAAGATTTCCACAGATTCACCACCCTCTGGCTGAAGAAATGTCTCCTCATCTCTGTTTTAAAGGATCACCCCTTTAGTCTGACATTGTGCCTCTGCTTCTATCGTTTCCTACAAGTGGAAACATCCTCTCCAAGTCTACTCGCTCCAGGCGTCGCATTATCCTGTAAGTTGCAATAAGATTCCCCCTCATCCTTCTGAACTCCAACGAGTACAGACCCAGAGTCCTCAACCGTTCCTCATCTGACAAGCTCTTCATAACCAGGTATCATTCTTGTGAAACTTCTCTGGATGCTATCCAAGGCCAGCACATCCTTGCTCAGATACGGGACGCAAAACTGCTCACCATATTCCAAATGGAGTCTGACGAGAGCTACGTACAGCCTGAGAAATACATCCCTGGTCTTGACCTCCAGCCCACTCGACATGAATTTGCCTTCTTAACTGCCGACTGAACCTACACATTAACCTTAATAGAATCGTGAACAAGGACTTTGATGGGTCGTCACTTGTGCAGGCAATTGGACCTTGTTTCGCTGGGATAGGATCGGTGACAAGCAGGAACAGACCAGAGCGAAGACAGCCAGGGCCGTGTGAGGATTCACCACTGGCGGCTCCGTGTAATTTCGAAATTATGCTGACCTGGCATTATGGATTCTCAAATTGGTCATTAAACGAAACGGGCCAGTCTGGTATCCGGTGCGAGTGTAAGGGAAGGACGTGAATATACATGTGGACCATCTGTGGAGCTCAATGGAACAGATACCGAGGACTATCCACGGATCCAGTGCCTGGTGTTGTCTCTCCCTCAGGAGCGATTGCCGGTGGCACCCAGCAATGCGACCGCACTTTGGGACTCTGCAATATGGGATTTGGACCACTATGACCAGGAGTCGGACCTTGAGGTTTCTGCCCACAGACATCGCCGCAGGTTCAGGGGTGATCGCTGAAATAAAGGCTGACGAATCACCCAGAAACGACGCTTCAGGGTCCATTTCACCCCTTCGGGCCTGGAGCACTTGTCAAAGGTAGCAATGAATTTCGCGCCTTCTGTCGAAATTGACGACGTGTTGGACGTGGTTGTTATCCTACAAGAGTCCCATAACTCTGTGACGTCTGGGTCCCTGTGGCGTTAACTGGATCACAGCAACCCAGCTGTTAGGGGCGGGGGGAGATCTAATAACAGTTTCCTGGGACATCTGGAATATAAATAACCCGGCCAATGTGGGCTGGGCGCGGGAGACCCTTTGGGGAATGGGAGGGATGTATAGTAACCAAAATAAAACTGAACGTTTCTCCAGCCAAATAGGCTTCCGAGTGGTCGCTTGCCTGAGATTGCACAGATACTATCGATGGGAATGGCCTCACAGACGAAAGCAGCACCAGGCGAGGAATTCAGTAGTTGCAGGAGATTACTTGAAGGGGAAGAGATGGGAATTCCTGTGGCCACCATTGAGTCTCCAACATGGCACGTTGATTTACAATTCCATAAGCAATGCTCAAAGGCACTGATTGTCAGACACCTCGGTCTCATTTGTATGCACTGCCATCAACTGAAAAATATATCATGAGGATCACATATTTTGTAACACTTAGGCGCTGACAATTCAGGTTCTTCAGCCCTTTCCTGGTAGCTTGACTCATGTTTACCGTTCCGCAGTTAGTAACATCCTGTGTTGTAAGATGTGTTACTGAACCAACAAACTGTGTACTTCCCTTATCTCCAGCCCAGTCGCAAAGACAAGGAAGAAGGTGAACATCTATTTTGGCCTTTCTAAACATTGATACGAATCTCCTTGGGAAAAGCAAAATGTTTACTTTGTCAGTTCTGCGTTGGATCCGTGAGTATGGCTTCCTAGATTATTCCTGAATTAGCTGCATTGAGGAAAAGAGGTTCAACATGTAAATAACAAAGTGCTGAAACTGAGGAAATGGAGGTGCAGTGTGTAGCCAGCAATATGAACACTTTACATATTGAGACTCGAATTTATATGATTTGCATTTTTGAAATCGAAGGAAGTTGCAAAAAAAGGAAAAGCCTTAATGGAATGAGTTGTTTGCATTGGATTTGGATTTGTTTATTGTCACGTGCACCGAGGTACAGTCAAAACTATTTTCCGAAGAGCAGCTCAACAGATCATTAAGTACATGAAAAGAAAAGGAAATAAAGGAAAATACATAGTAGGACAACACAAGGTACACAATGGAACTACATAACACTGGCATCGGGTGAAGCATACAGGGTGTGGTGTTAATGAGGTCAGTCCATAAGAGGGTCACTTAGGAGTCTGGTAACGGCGAGTTAGAAGCTGATTTCGAGTCTGTTCGTGCGTGTTCTCAGATTTCTGTATCTCCTGTCCGATGGAAGAAGTTGGAAAAGTGAGTAAGTCAGGTGGGAGGGATCGTTGATTATGCTGCCCTCTTTCCCCACGCATCGGGAGGTGTACATGGTGTCACTGGATGGGAGGCAGGTTAGTGTGATGGACTGGGCGGTGTTCACGCTTCTCTGACGTTTCTTGCGGTCCTCGGCCGAGCAGTTGCCATACCAGGCTGTGATGCAGCCCGATAGGATGCTTTCTATGATGCATCTGTAAATGTTGATAAGAGTTAATGTGGACACGCCAAATGTCCTTAGTTTCCTGAGGAAGTATAGGCGCAGTTGTGCTTTCTTGGTGGTAGCATCGACGTGACAATACTAGGACAGGTTTTTGGTGATGTGTCCCCCTAGGAATTTGAATATTTGAGTTTGGGTATCTGAAAGTGGAAAACGGGAGGACGATGTGTCCCGCTTCTGAAACCTCAACATACTTGAAAGGGACGGGCTGAATGGATTAAATTGGGAATGTAGATCCAGAGAATAGAAACGTAACATTCCAACAGAATAGAAGGAAGCCATTTATCCCACCCAGTCTGCACCGACCCTCTGAAACTGCGCCCTACCCAAACCCAAACCTATACCCCCGTCCTCTACCTGTTATCTGCCCTGCACGTGCCTGAACACTAAGGGGTAATTCTACACTAGCCAATCCACCCAACCTGCACATTTTTCGACAATAAGGCACACTTTAGCTTGGCCATAGTACCTACCCTGCAAATCTTTGGACTGTGGGAGGAAACCGGAGCACCCGGAGGAAACCCACGCAGTCACGGGGAGAACGTGCAGAGTCCACACAAACAGTGACCCGAGGCTGAAATTGAATCCGGGTGCCTGACAGTGTGAGGCAGCCATGCTAACCACTGTGCCACATGCCACCCCTGAAATGAAAATAGAAACAAAATATCTCAAGGATACATTTACAGTCCAGAAATGTGCAGACCGGGTCCTGCTAAATTGCCCCTTATTGTCCGAAGGTTAGTTAGGGTAATGGGGGCAGGGAGTAGGGATTGGGACTGAGGAGGTTGAATTCCAGAGATTGAATTGCAGATGAACCGAATGGCCTTCTGCAGCGCAGGGATTCTATGATTTTGCCGAAGTCACTGCAAACTAGAAATGATGATAACAGAAAGTTTGGAGACGGAGTTAACATTGACGTCTGGAGACGATGAATTATATTCAGCTCAGATGAGGTCAGGCGTGAAAGACGATTAATAAAAACAGTGAGGATAAACTGTACTGTTCGATAGTACCTGTGACAGCATTCATTACCAAATGGAAATGGACAATGTTGAGCAAGAGGGACTGATATAGGAGGCAGGCGTTGCCACAGCATGTTGGGGCACGGTGTGGATCTAAATCCGTAGCTGGTTATTTGAGAGGATGGGACCTATGGGAAGTGTACTAACACAGACATGTCCAATTTGACACCAGGAGATAAAATTACTCAGTTGCTTCGAATGAACGAACACGTATTTTGGAAGAGAACAGGCAGGTGGGAGGGGGCGAAGAGAGATGGACGGAGCAAGGAAGGTGGTAATGATCAGGGAGGCTAAGTGAGACAATTACCAAACAGAACATTAATTCTCCGAACTCATATATACTTTATGGCATGGTGGCACAGTGGTCTGCTTGGGTTTCCTCCGGGTGCTCGGGTCTCCTTCCACAGTCGAAAGATGTGAAGGTTTGGTGGATTGGCTATGCTAACTTGCCCCTTAACTTGCAGGTTAGGAAGGGTTATGGGGGTTGCGTGGGAATTATAGGGCGGTGGACTGGGCCTGGTAGGGTATTTGTAACGGTCGGTGTTAGTCGAGCTGGGCCGAAGTGCCTCCTCCTGCGCTGTCGGGATTCTATGGTTCTATATTAGGAGTTGTTTATATCTTCCATTCTCCGGATATGATTGAATTCAGCGAGAAATACAGTAATTTTGTAGTCTGTCTACAGATGCTTCCTGAACTGCAAAGTGTCTCTGCATCACCTACTTCTCTATTTTGTTTCCCGTCGTTACCGAGCAACTTGCTGTCCAAAATATTGGATCCATCCAATTATTGTTCTCTGGGGAAGTTGTTCGCTCTGCATCTGAGGAGGTCAAAGGGCAATAAAAGTCACAAGCTGACTTTTTACCCAAATCGTTATACAGGGAGACAGAGGATATGGAAAAATAGGTCTTTGAGCCATTCGATCAGGAAACAAAGGTATTGGTTAGATGATTTTATGTGTGTGAATGGGCAATGGTTTCCGCGAGAGTTCCATTTGGCACGTACGCGGGGCTACTGCTGTTTGCTGTTCATTTAGCAATTTTGTCTTTACTGTTGGGGGCATGATTAGGAAGCTCTAATCTTAAGTCCCCCAACATACCTCATCACAATTTGCAAGAGCCGGTGCAGATTCGATGGGCAAATGGCCTCCTTCTGCATTGTAAATTCTATGATAATCTATGATAATTTCAGACTGCTCCTTATTCTGAGTCTGTGATTCTTGATTGTAGATTCAACAGCCATGGCAGGATGTGGGGCGTGTGGGGAAGGGATTATAAAATCTGTCCTGCCCTGTAATAGTTTTGTAAGTCCCAATTACATCTTTGCTTCGAAATAGTAGAGGTAACAGGCTCAGTTACCTCAATCGCTCCTCACTGGCGAGTTCCGCCATCCCTGGAATTAACTTGGCGTATGCTTTAAGGCACATCTGAAGTTCCTTAGGAACGGAGACAAACACTGTGCACAATACTCCCGATGCAGACTCAACACGTCTGTATCGCATTGCAGCAAGGCATCTTCATTCCTGTCCTCAAATCCTCGTAAATTAAAGGGCACAATGGCATTTTCGTTGCCAAAAGCGGACTGCACCCACCAATGCCCCGTTGCCCTTCAGAAGGTGATGCTGTTCGTGAACCGGTACAGTCACTGGGGGCAGGTGTTAGGTCCTTATTTGAAGGAAATGGATGTTGCCTGGCACTTGCTCTGCCTTTCTGTTCATTTCCTACCCAACTGCATACTTGCACACTTATTCATGTCATATCCCACCTGTCAGGAGCAAATAATGCGTGTCCTTGATGTGTATGTCCCTGTCAGGCAGGGAGGAAATGGTCGAGTGAGGGATCCATGGTTTACAAAAGAGGTTGAATGTCTTGTCAAGAGGAAGAAGGACGTAAGGATGAGGTTCAGTTAGTTCACTCGAGGGATACAAGATAGCTAGGAAGGAGCTCAAGAAAGGGCTTACGGGAGCTAGGAGGGGGCATGAGAAGTACTTGTCGCAGGACCAATGTGATGTTAGGGCCGGTCACGGACAAAAGTGGGAACGTGTGCATGGAGTCTGAAGATACAGGAGAGGCCCTAAATGAATACTTTTCTTCAGTGTTCACAAAGGAGAGGGGCCATGCTGTTGAGGAGGATATTGCGATACAGGCAGCCAGGCTGGAGGACGTAGGTATTCGGAAGGAAGATGTGTCAGAAATGTTGAGAAGCCTGAGGATAGATAAGACCCTGGGCCTGATGGGATATACCCTTGGATTCTTTGGAAGGCGAGGGATGAGATTGCAGAGCCTTTGGCTTTGATCGTTATGTCCTCACTGTCAGGAATAGTGAATTCCTCACTACAGGAATAGTGCCATGAGACTGGAGAGAGGCGACTGCTGTCTCCTCGTTCAAGAAAGGGAATAGGTATAACCCTGGGAATTATAGGCCGGTTAGTCTCACATCGGGCATAGGTAAATTATTGGAAAGGGTTCTGAGAGATAGCGTTCAAGATCATTTGGAAAGATACAGCGTAATCCAGGATAGTCAGCATGGATTTGTGAGGGGTACGTCTTGCCTCACAAGTTTGATTGTATTCTTTGAGAAGGAAACTGCGTACATAGATGAAGGTAGAGCAGTTGACGTCGATGCTTGGATTTTTGTAAGGCGTTTGATAAGGTGCCCCATGGTCGGCTCATGCAGAAAGTAAGGAGGCATGGCATAGAGGGAAATTTGGCCGATTGGATCAGTAACTGGCTATCACATAGAAGACAGAGGGTGGTAGTAGACGGTACATTTTCATCCTGGAGCCCAGTCACCAGCTGTGTACCACAGGGATCAGTGCTGGGTATTCTGCGATTTATGATTTTTATCAATGAATTGGATGATGGAGTTGAAGGTTGGGTTAGTAAATTTGCTGATGACACCAAGATTAGTGGAGTAGTGGATAATGTCGAGGGCTGTTGTAGGCTGCAAAGAGACATTGCTCGGATGCAGAGATGTGCTGAAAAGCGGCAGATCGAGTTTAACCCTGATAAATATGAGATGATTTATTTTGGTAGGATAAATTTGAATGTGGATTACAGGGTTCACACAGGTTTCTGTAGAATGTAGAGGAGCAGAGAGATCTCGCAATTCATGTCCATAGATCTCTGAAAGTTGCCACCCAAGTGGATAGACCCGTGAAGAAAGCCTATAGTGTGTTAGCATTTATTAACGGGGGGATTGAGTTTTACAGCAGCGAGGTTATCCTGCAACTGTGCAAGACGTTGGTTAGACCACATTTGGAGTATTGTGTGCAATTCTGGTCACATCATTATAGGAAGGATGTGGAAGCAGTGGAAAGGGTGCAAAGGAGATTTACCAGGATGCTGCCGGGATTGGAGGGTAGGTCTTATGAGGAAAGGTTGAAGGTGCGAGGGTTTTTCTCATGGGAGAGAAGGAGGATGAGAGGTGACTTAATTGAGATGTATGAGGCGATGAGAGGGATACATAGAGTGGACGTTCTGCGACTTTGTCCTCGGTGGATTATAGCTGTTACAAGGGGGCATAACTTTCAGGTTCATGGTGGAAGATATAGGAGGGATTTCAGAGGTATCTTCTTTACTCAGAGTGTGGCTGGGGCTTGGAACGCATTCCCAGATATGGTAGTGGAGTCGGACACTTCAGGAGCTTTCAAGCGGTTATTGGATAGACCTTTGGAGTGCACTAGAATGATTGGGAGTAGGTTGATTTGACCTTAGTTTCAGACTAGTTCGGCACAACATCGTGGGCCGAAAACCCTGTACTGGGCTGTACAGTTCTATGTTCTATATTGAAAAACAATCCTAGCTATCGTGTTTATATCAGTAGCTAGCTTGCACATATATTTCATCTTCTCTCACCTTTTGCTTTTTTAGTTGTCCTCTGCTAGCTTTTAAAGGCTGACAATCCTCTGGCTTCTCACTAATCCTCGCCACTTTCTGTGCTTTTTCTTTCGCTTTTATTATGTCCCTGAATGCCTCGTCTGCCACGGGTGCCTCGCCCTCCCCTGAGCAGGTTTACTTCTCCTTGGAATGAATTTCTGTAGACCCTCAACTCTGGCCAATTCCTCCCTCATGTCTTTGTCGTTACCCTTATTTGATTGGGAAATCGTTCCATCTGATTGCAGCTTCTCCCTCTCAAACTCCAGGGAAATTTATTTCATATGTGGTCACTTCTCCCTCAGGGTACCTTCGCCTTAACTTCCCTAATCAAGTCTGCCTCATTACACATCACCAAATCCAGAATTGGCTCTGTCACAAGTTGCTCCAAAAAAGCATGTTCTCGACATCCCACAAATTCCTTTTCTTGGGACCCATTACCGACATGATTTTCAAAATACACTCGCATATTGAAGTACCCCGTGATTCATATCATATTGCCTTTTCGATCTCCTGATTTACTTTCTGTCCCACATTCTGATCACTGCTAGGGGAACTGTACATAACTCCCACCAGGACCTTTTTACCTTTGTAATTCCTCAATCCCGCAGAGTTTCTATGCATTCTTATCCTACATCGCTTCTTGCTGTCGATTTATCTTCATTCCTTACGAACAATTCAACCATTTGCCCATCCACCTGTCCTTTCGATAGGATCCATATCCTTTAGATCCCAGCCTTGATCCCCTTGCAACCCCGTCTCTGTGATGCCCACAGCATCGTACCGGCCAATGTCAATGCGCGTGACAAGCTCATTTTCCTTGTTCCGTATGCTGCACGCATTTACGCACAACGCCCTCAATCCTGCATTGACCACCTCCCTTCTCACAGTTGTCACCTTTTTTGCTCTTCCTGAGGTTAACTTTCTGCCACTTTCTATAATGTCTGGTCTATTACGTGTTCGGGAAACTTAACTAAACTCTCCTGAGCCTCGGTTCATTTAACTAGTTGAAAGTCCGCATAATTAACCTGCCCTTCTACCCCCTCATATAACTTTGCTTTTCCAATTCTCCATGAAATTGAACCCCCCTTCCCCCACTATTAAGTTTAAACCCTATCTACAGCCCTAGTTATACGGTTCGCCAGGACTCTGGTCCCAGCATGATTCAGATGAAGACCGTCCCAACAGAACAGGTCCTCTCATCTCCAGTACTGCTGCCAATGTCCCATGAATTCAAATCCATTTCTTCCACACCAGCCTCTGAACCGCTTTCATATTCCATGACAAGAAATTAGCACACACAAGTAATTCCTTACTGGTTATCTATGTCCAATCGTGACTATCGATTAAGGGTACATCATGCACATTATATGAGCACAATTAACAGATAAGATGCATGCTTAATTAAGCAATAAAATCACAACAAAGGCACTCAGAGCATCTTGAATTTTTTGATATCCAATATCAGGGATGTAGCTATCAATCCTAATCCTTCCTGCTGTTCCATGGCTCTTCTTGAGGAATGGTTGGTATCCAACACCCCTTCCTATGCTTATCAGCAGGAGAGGATACAGAGGAGATGTACCAGGATGTTGCATGGTCTGGAGCGTGTCAGCTGTGAGGAGAGGTAGGGTCAACTCGGATTGTTTTCACTGGAACGACAGAGGTTGAGGGGCAACCTGATAGAAATCTACAAAATTGCAAGTGGCATGGACAGAGTGGATAGTCATGCACTTTTTCTTTGGGTGGAAAAGTCAAGAACGAGGCAGCAGACGTTTAAGGTGTGAATAGGAAAGTTTAGAGTAGATGTGTGATCAAGGTTTTTTTCAGAGTGTGGTGAGTGCCTGGAACGCGGTGCCCGAGGAGGTGGTGAACGTTTAATAGGCATCTTGAAAAATAAACAAAAAGGATGGGGCTAGATGGCAAGGTACCTCTGAATTGCAGCAGGTTTTAGTTTAGATAGGCATCGTGATCGGCGCAGCATTGGAGGATCAAATGCACTGTTCCGGGGCATCAGGAACATATATGAGAAAACAACATGTTCTGTCTGGCAAATTAATCTGTTGGACTAGGGTCAAGGCAACTCCAGGGATGAGAAACAGGACAGAAATGGGTTCTGAGATTGTCTGTTTTTCGGAAAAAAGAGAGGGTGAGATCAAAGCGTTATTGATCTCAGCCTTCCTCTCGTGCGTTCCATTTATGGATGAAGCAATTGGCTGAAATAATTAGGACTATTCGTCGACCGACAGAATTGGCTTCCACTGCTGAGTGAATTTTCAATTCTAGTTTCAATTCCGAAATACTGAACTGGCTGGGAATATTATAGAAATCACAGAGTTCCTACAGTGCAGAAGGAAGTGCACCAGAATGATTGGCTCATCATGTCTGCACGACCCTCCGACATAGCATCCTCCCGAGGACCACACCATTTATCCGTAACACCACATAACATTTTGAACACCAAGGTGTAATTTAGCATGGCCAATCCACCTAATCGCCACATCTTTAGACATGAAAGAAGAAGTTATCACGACCAACTCACTTAACATGCAAATCTATGGACACTGAGCGACAAATTTAACATGGCCAGTCCAGCAACCGTGCAGATCTTTTTGCCATCCGCATTGGCCAATCAACCTACGCCCCACATCTTTGGAAGTGGGTGGAACCCGGAGGATCAGAATAAAACCCACGCAGACACGGGGAGACCGTGCAAACTTGACCCAAACAGTCCATGTTTGGAATGGAACCTGAGTACGCAGCACTGTGCGGGATGTGTTATCTAAACGTGTTACAATCCGAAATCGTCTTATTTCGCTCGTAATCATATACGGAGCTGTTGCTCGTTCATGAGCAAGTAGCAAACGGAAGAATATCTGTCCCATGGTACAATGAGCGCTAATTGAAATGAAATTAAAATGACTTATTGTCACAAGTAGGCTTCAAATGAAGTTCCTGTGAAAAGACCGAGTCGCCACATACCGGCTCCTGTTCGGGGAGGCTGGTACGGGAATTGAACCGTGCTGCTGGCATACCTTGGTCTGCTTTCGAAGCCATTGATTTAGACCTGTGCTAAACAGCCCTTTAGAGGCAGATCTCATCAGGGATGGGACGAGTAAATATTATTCAGAGAAACATTTGAAGGGAGTGTCAGATACACCCACCCAGAAGCTTGCTGTACAATATGTTCATGCACCAAATTGGTGTTCGATTAGTCGTGTTTCCTTGTGTTTTACCTGACGACCACTCCGAACATCTACGCGTCTGTGGCGAATTCAAGTGGTCAATGAACTGTTCAACAGAGTAATCCCTCAATACTGAGTGCTATGCTACTGTCGACAATAGATAAAGGAAAATAAGGAGAATGCATTATCTTGGGGACCTCACCAGAGGCTCCGTCGATATGAACGATGATTGGATGAAGTATATTCGGTCAGCCAAGGCTTGCCACATGTTGCAGTAACACGTTCCAAAGCATGAGAGAGGGGAGGGAGGTGGATTGGGGGTCATTGTGGACTTTCTCCGTTTCTCTCAGTTAGTACCTCCACACACTTCTTTCAATGGACCCTGACCCACCCTGTTGTGAGGCAAGGAGAGAGAATAGCAACACAGTTGCCACCGGGCCCTATCTATCCTCGCAACCTGTTTCACTCGCGTTATGTCTCATCCACCTTTTCCTGCTCAACTTGAAAATCTGTGGATCACGAGGTGCACAACTTTCAAACCATTATGCCACCCGTTCTCCAGACAGAAATTTTACTTTTAAAACGTTATTCCTGAATGGCATCGCCCTTGCCAGAATGCCATGTCCCTCTCCGTTCCACCCCGCCTCACCCCAACACCCCCTGCCTCCATCACTCACTTCACCACACACCGTGCCTTCGCACACTACACTCTGCTTCCTCTCTACACCCTCTGCCTCCCCATACTTCAACTCATTCCAACACCCTCTGTCTCCCCTCAGCACACCCACCTTACTCAAAGCCCTCTTTCTCACACTACCTGCCTCCAATACCCTCTGCCTCCCCTCAGCACATCCACCATACTCCAACGCACTCTTTCTCACCCTACCTTACTCCAACGCTCTCTTTCGCACCCCACCTTACTCCAACACCCTTTGCCGTCCAACTCACCCCGCGTCACCCATTTACCCTCCGCTTCACCATCACACCCGAGCTCATTGCAATTCGCTGTGACTCCCCCACCTCACCCATACACGTTCTGCTTCCCCGTCACGCCTCCCCACCTCAATCCAAGACCCCGCCTCCGACACATATCCCTCACTACAGCACCCTTTGCCTCTCCCCACACCACACCTGATTCCAGTACCCTGGACCTCCCCCACAGGACGCCTCACTCCAATAACCTCTGCCCTCCCTCACCGCACCTCCCTAGCCAGCATTCTATATTGTCTCTCTATCCATAAATGTATATTGTCTCTCGATCCATAACTTTATACTGTCTCGCTATCCATAACTTCATATTGTCTCTCTATCCATAACTCTATATTGTCTCTCTATCCATAGCATTATATTGTGTCTCTCTATCCATAACTTTATATTGCCTCTCTATCCATAACTTCATATTGTCTCTCTGTCCAGAACATTATATTGTCTCTCTATCCTTCACTTCATATTGTCTCTCTATCCATAACTTTATATTGTCTCTCTATCCATAACTTTATATTGTTTCTCTATCCATGACTCTATATTGTCTCTCTATCCATAACATTAAATTGTGTATCTCTATCCATAACTTTATATTGTTTCTCTATCCATACCTTCATATTGTCTCTCCGTCGAGAACTTTGTATTGTCTCTCTATTCATAACTTCATATTATCTCTCTATCCATTACTTTACATTGTCTCACTATCCATAACATTATATTGTTTCTCTATCCATAACTCTGCAGAACATAGAACATAGAACATAGAAAAATACAGTACAGAACAGGCCCTTATGCCGACTATGTTGCGCCGAACTTTTGTCCTAGATTAAGAACAAATTAATCTACACCCCATCACTCTACCGTAATCCATGTACCTACCCAATAGCCGCTTGAAGGTCCCTAATGTTTCCGACTCAACTACTTCCACAGGCAGTGCATTCCATGCCGCCACTACTCTCTGGGTAAAGAACCTGCCTCTGACATCCCCCCTCTATCTTCCACCATTCACCTTAAATTTATGTCCCTTGTAATGGTTTGTTCTACCCGGGGGAAAAGTCTCTGACAGTCTACTCTATCTATTCCCCTGATCAGTTCATAAACTTCTATCAAGTCGCCCCTCATCCTCTTCCGTTCTAATGAGAAAAGGCCGAGCACCCTCAACCTTTTCTCGTAAGACCTACTCTCCATTCCAGGCAACATCATGGCAAATCTCATTTACACCGTTTCCAAAGATTCCACATCCTTTCTAAAATGAGGCGAACAGAACTGCACACAGTACTCCAAATGTGGCCTTACCAAGGATTTGTACAGCTGCATCATCACCTCGCGGCTCTTAAATTCAATCACTCTGCCAATGAACGCCAGCCCACCATAGGCCTTCTTCACAGCTCTATCTACTTGAGTGGAAACTTTCAAAGATCTATGAACATAGATCCCAAGACCTCTCTGCGCCTCCACATTCCCAAGAACCCTACCGTTAACCCTGTATTCCGCATTCTATATTGTCTCTCTATCCATAACTCTGTATTATATATCCATTCATCACACCCATGTTGCCTATCTGTTGATAACTGTATATTTTATTCTCCGGTATCAGAGACTTGTTCGAATTGGAATATGTTCAGGAACGTTTTATTCAATTTCATTATTTTTCCCGTAATTGTGTAACTCTGCTTTTTACAGTTGAAGTCGGTGAGCTGGTCGGGGATGTCGAAGCAGGTGAGTAACACGAGCATAAAAGGAATTGATTTTCAATCTTGTGGATCTGGTTTACACAGAATGTCTGATGCGGACTTTACTCTGCACCTTTGTTCTCTTATGTTTCTACTTCTCCCAACCAATCACCTTTAATTTTTGGAATGACAATCACGGCTTCTCAAAAGTTTGTCAATTGTATTCGGCACAATTCCCACCAGTCACCGTGTGGGGGCTGTGAGGTTTAACATTACAGCAGTTACACTGGCACACTCTGTTCTCTGAATCTTCAAAGAACCATTCCGCATGTGGGTACAATTGATTTTAAAATGCACGTTTATTCCGGCGCACTAGATTTATTGGAACATTAAACAGCGAACCTGCTAAATATCGACTTCTATGTTATTTCATTGAGGAATCGCATCTCGCTACTGTGATTGTGGAAGTCGGTTAATGCGATCTGCAGACATTAGTTTCTGCACATACATTGTTTTAAATGCGTTTTGTTTTTATTCCAGATCGTTTACGGAAACCAGTCGTGACTGTGGATCCAGCTTTTCGGAAGTTTATTACCGGAGAGAAAATAACTTTGAGTTGCCGGTGCGACTGTCCTGCCACACGGATCGAATATTTTCACAATGGGCAAGATGTTGATCATAAGGACTTTAAGAAAATGCAATGCAAGACATATTTAGATCATTCCTTCTCTGTAGGCAGGGCAGGAAAGTATATTTGCCGATGTCAGACTTGGGAGAAGAACGGATGGATACATTCAGATGAGAGCGATCCCGTTCAGATACACATTGGAGGTATGATACCAAACCTGAGTCCGCCTGTGTCATTACATCAACTGCCGATTGCTCTGAAAGTATCAGATCGGTTTCCCCCAAAGCGAATATCAATGGGATTCACTTTGGCCTTTGGACATTGGTCTGCCAAGCTAGCCACTTCAAATACTTTTGTTATATTTTTCCAGGCTAATGTCGGTCTCTTGTCGGCCAACAAGGAAGTAAACGTTCACATTCCTCATCAAATGCTCGTTTTTAAAATTGAATAATCAGTATTATTTCTCGGGGGAACAATACTCCATCTGCCTAATTGTTCTGCATTGCATTACAAGCAGCGAGAAGCAGTGTCAGCAGATTGCCAGGATCTGTCCCGTTCAGCACTCTCGGCTAACTGCTAAGGTGCGCACCTCCTGCTGGCAATGAAATTCGCAGCGGAGTGTTTGAAGTAATGTGTCCCGTTGAACGCAGAATCGGCTCCTACGGATTAAATTGAAGAATGGGTTTCCTCCGGGTGCTCCGGTTTCCTCCCACAGTCCAAAGATGTGCAGGTTAGGTGCATTGGCCATGCTAAATTGCCCTTAGTGTCCACAAAGGTTAGGTGGGGTTCCTGGGTTCAGTGGACAAGGCGGAGTTGTGAGGTTAGGTAGTGTGCTCTTTACAAGGGGCGGTGCAGACTCTCTGGATCGAATGGCGTCCTTCAGCACTGTAAAATCTACGATTCTCTGAAACCATAAAAACCTTGACAACACGTTTTTAGATCGTTGCCAAATGTATAAGTTTACACCAGTTATACCTCTGCTGGAAAGGTTTTCCACATTTCCCTGTCTGAAAATTTTAACTTAAACTATGTTGTGGTGAATTAGAGGCACGGTTGAAAACAAAACGAACTTTAAAATTGCTGGAGTGGATACAAAAAGGGTGATCTCAAAATCGACTGACAAGCGATTGGCAGCGGATGGGAGAGGTCACTCTGCGTCGGGTAATCCGTTACGCCGGTTGGTCAATAGGGTTTCCCATTGAAGGGCAAGCCCACGCCGTCGGGGAAACCCCGGTGCTGCAGGCAAAACGAAGCATCTTGCCGGTGGGGAATACAGCCCAATGTTCTCCGGTTCCTATCTGATTTTCTAGTTGACTGTTCGGGTAGTTGAGGGGAGGAGTTCGGAGCATCCGAATGAAACCTACGCAGACACGGGAGAAAGTGCAAACACCACACAGTCAGTGACCCAAAGTCTGTAATTGAACACGGATCCCATGAGCTAAGAGGCAGCGCTGACCCACTGTGCCAACTAGTGTGCCGCCATGGCGACCCCAATTGTCTAACAGTTCTTTATCATTATATCATATCATACCTCTTCCGAAAGCCTTGTCCTGTTTTACCGTTCTGAGTCAGTTCAAAGGCGAACGAGATGAGGGAATAGGATAGTTCAGTGGTCGGTGATCCAAAATAATGCAACTGTTGCAGCACAGCAGATTACAACGTCAACCCAAATATATTTGTCTCGGCCACACCTTATCAAAGACATGGCACAACTTGGGGTCCATGATTCCAGCAAACCCAAATGCTACTTTCGTAAATTCTAAAATGTACAGTTATCAATATCATTATGATTGATTTACTTGTTACCAGCGCTGCCGCTAATTCTGCCTCAGTATATTTGCATGAAGTAGAGTGGGATGTTGAAGGGATTCCTTCAATAAATACCGTCATTGATTCGACGACAAATATTATATTGGGCACATGGATTTGTCACAATGGCAAAATCGTGTTCCAACTACCTCCACCAGTACACACATTTTTCCATCGACCATATTCTTTCCAAGAGATTTCAAAACGGTTATTTGTGAAGGTCCAAAGGTTTCCAAAAGATTTCCAATAGGTTATCTATGAAGGCCTTGGCTTCTCAAAATTGCCTGAGCTGTGATCATCCTCAGGTGAAATCACCACCATTCAACACTCACATTCAAAGAGGTAACAGCCGATGGTCATCGGGACTGTGGCGACGTGGCCACCTTCTTTGCCTTATTGTTTCTGAACTCCAGTGGTACGCAATAGGGTGCTTACCAGCAGGCACGTTCCATTCCATTGTTTTTATTATTTGACAACATGTCGATCACAAAAGTTAGGAGAATACAGGTGTTGTGTCTGACGTTTACAGGGAACTTATTAACTTTCCGTCAGATGTATCCCAATGAGCAATGACGATTCGCAAAGTGTGCATCCTCCGTGGTTAACTAAGGAAGCAAAGGTGAACATCAAAATGAAATATAGACTGTAGAATTCATCATCAATTCGTGTGTTTTGTTGTTTGCTGCACAGAAGGCGGCCATTGGCCGCATCGTGTCTGCCCCGGCTCCCGATGGAACTACCCAACTTGTCCCATTCTCCATCCCTATTTCTGCGGCACTCTGAATTAATCCTTTTCAATATGTATCCAGCTCTCTTTTGATACCTCCGATGGAATCCACATCCACCACTCTTCCAGGCAGCGCATTCCAAACCCAACAATTCCCTGAGTAAAAACATTTCTGCTCATTTCACTCCGAGCCCTCTTGATGACCATCTTGAAATTGTGATCCCCTCGTCGCTGACATACCATCTACTGGAAACAGAATATCCCTCTTCACTCTGACAAAATGTTCAGAATATTGAACACATCAGTTAGGTCACCTCTTAATCAACTCGGATCCAAGGAGAACAATTCCGATTTCTCTACTCTTTCCTTGTATCTAAAATTCCACATTCCTGCTATCATTCTAGGAACCCTCATCTGAACTCTCTCCAGGGCTTTAACATCCTTCCTGAAATAAGGTGCCCTAAACAGAGTCCCAAATGTGGTCTGACCAAAGATTTGTAGGGGTGTCGCACCTCCTGGCGTGTATCTCAATGACTCGCTTTGTATACTAGGGATCCTCTTCTTAACAACTGTTTCAACTTGCCTGGCCACCTTCAGAGAATTATGCACGTGACCCCCATGGTCCACGTGCTCCTGGAGTCTCCTCAATGCTCAGCCATTGAACCGAGATTGCCTCCCCAAGTTTCTTCTATCAAAATGCATGACCTCACATTTCACTGCATTGAGTTTCATCTACCAGGTGCCTGCCCATTTGGGGCACGTTAGAACCTGGGACCAATTTGGGGAACAGCAAATATTTACTGGACCGATCAGATACAGGGGCGAAAACGGCGACCTATAGACAACAAGACTACGATATAAAAATGAACCGTAAAAATGTATTTTAGGATTGACATAAGGAAAAGTAAAAACGTGGTTCATGGCAGTCTAGTTTATTGTCAGGTCCGCGGCGAAGATTTGATGCAGGAGGATACGAATCTCATCAACTGTCCATAAAACTTACTAATGGATGCACGGTAGCACAAGTGGATAGCACTGTGGCTTCACAGCGCCAGGGCCCCAGGTTCGATTCCCCTCTGGCTCACTGTCTGCGCTGAATCTGCACGCTCTTCCCATGTCTGCGTGGGTTTCCTCCGGGTGCTCTGGTTTCCTACCACAGTCCAAAGATGTGCAGGTTAAGTGGATTGGCAATGATAGATTGCCCTTAATGATCATAAAGGTTAGGAGGGGTTATTGGGTTGCAGGGATAGGGCGGAAGAGGGCTTAAATGGGTCGATGCAGACTCGATGCGCCGAATGGCCTCCTTCTGCACTGTGTGCTCTATGTTATATGTTCTATGTTCTAATGTTGAGTTGGAAATCTTCTCCAGCCTGCGTTCTCGTCTATCATGAGATATTAATGGACTCTTCGGCCAGTTTTCCACCAAAGGGGAAGGTTGGGCATGAAATTATTTTGTTTGATTCATCTCTCCATTCGATTCTTTCAGTGAAAACACTAATCTTGGGGTGTCTGCCAAATTTTCGCGTGCGCGGTCGGCACGAACAAAGAATGAGATAACATCCGGGGCATTAAGAATGGGACTACAGTGTGCGTCTGGTAGGCGGGAGCGAGTTCAACAAGCCTCAAACATTGTCCAGGAACGGTTTTAGGGAGTGTCACTGCAGGGCTGGTGTTTCTTCCTGCTGCTCCTTGTGAAGAGAATCCGTTCTTTTATTTAAGTGTAACTTCTATTTAACTCTAAAATGTGTTTCTCGCTTCTTTCGGGTCTTAGTGACCTTATTGCCGTATGGGAGATAGTAACGCTTTCATCAGTCTTAAGCAGTGTCGCTAATTGCCACGTAAAACAACTTAATTAACTTGGGATTTCTGGGTGTGAAATGTAAATACGCTCTCTGTTCATACGTGATATGCCCGTTCTTAACCCTCGCATTGCATTGACGTGTGATTCTTGGGAACAAACACTGTAAACATACCGGATCCGGTGGGAGCTGCATAGCCTGGATTGCTTTATAGACCCTCTTAATCACATTTTGATTTGATGTTCCGAAATTCAGCGCATCATCGTTTTGACTAAAATCAAACGCTATTTGTTGTGCATCTGAACATCTTGTCTCTGCTTTGTTACAGACAAAGTTTCGCCGCCAACCATCAGCAAACGCCGATCAAACAGTGACACTGTCCTTATTTCCTGCGAAGGTGACATTCGGTTTGCCGGCGGAATATTTTACTTGCACAGAATTCCCAGCGAACAACATGTACAAACTCTCGAAGTGAGCGATGGTCAGAAAAAGCTGACATTTGCTATAAATGTCACGGATCTGGATTCTTTAGGAAATTATAGTTGCCGTTACCAAACATTTGTTTTGGGACATTGGAAGCTGTCCCTGTTCAGCAAATCTGTGGAGGTTACCGAGAAAGGTAAGGATCAACAACCAAGCGGTATCTTTTTGTATCTCAATACTTTATTCGTTGTCGGCATTCTGTTAACAGAAGATAATAGAAGTTAACAGAATGTTCCCATTAATTTGGACATATATGAGATACTTATTGTATGAAGAGGCTGATTGTAGAAACATATATATAGACAAAGTCAAAGATGCAAGACGATACTTTGAAAGCCACTGATCTTCGGGAAAGTGTTCTTCAGGACGCGCGACAACGCAGAATCGCCGAGCAGAAACTTATAGCCAAGTTCCGCACACATGAGTGCGGCCTCAACCGGGGCCTTGGATTCATGTCGCATTACATTCACACCCCACCATCTGGGCTGGGCTTGCGAAATCCTACCAACAGTCCTGGCTTGAGACAATTCACAACTCTTTAAGCTGTGATTATCCCTCTCGCAACGTCTGAACCTGTAAAGACATAATTACCTGCCAAAACTCGCATTCAATATAGCATCTTGCACCATTGACTTTGTCTATATATGAGTCCGTGGAAGTCACCACTTCATTCACCTGGTGAAGAAGCTGCGCTCTGAAAGCCAGTGTTTGAAACAAACCTGTTGGACTTTAACCTGGTGTTGTAAGACTTCGTACTGTGCTCACCCCAGTCCAACGCCGGCATCTCCACATCTTAATAATCAAGTAACCTAGCTATCGCTGTCTCAAAGCCACTCGGTGAGTTGACCTCCACAGCGTTCTGTGACAATGAGTTGTAAAGTTTTACCACGCGCTAGCTGAATAAATTCACAGAGACATGAACGATATGAGCAGGAGGAAGCCATTCGGCGTTCGAGCCTGCTCCGCCATTCGTCACGATCATGCTGATCATCAAACTCAATAGTCTGATCCTGCTTTCTCCCCAGAGCCTTTGATGCCATTCGCCTCAAGTGCCATATCTTGCCGCGTATGGAATATTTTAAATGTATTATCCTCAACTACTCCCTGTAGTAATGAATTCCACAGGCTCACTGCTGTTTGTGTTTAGCAATGTCTCCTCAATTCTGTCCTAAATGATCTTCTCTCAATCCTAAGACTGTGACCCTGGTTCTGGAAACACCCAACATGGGCAACTTCCATCAGCATCTACCCTATCTAGTCCTGTTTGAATTTTATAAGTCTCTGTAAGATCACCCCTCATTCTTCTGAACTCCAGCGAGAACAATTCCAACCTGGTCATTCTCTCCTCAAACATTAGTCCCGCCAACCTAGGAATCAGTCTGGCAAAGCTTCGCTGCACTCCCTCGAGAGCAAGAACATCCTTCTGCAGAGCAGGGGAACAAAAATGCACAAAATATTCTAGTTGTGACGTCACCAAGGCCCTGTATAATTGCAGCAACACATCCCTGTTCCCTTGCTCGAAACCTGTCATTTCAAGCCAACATGCAATTTGGATTATTTGACGTCTGCTGCACCAGCATGCTTTTCAGCGACTGGTGCACAAGGACACCCAATTCCCGCAGCATAATCCCCTCCTCCATCCCCGTAGACCAATCTAACAACCGTTCAGGTCGTAATCTGCCTTTTTGTTTTCCGACCAAAGTGAATAACTTCACATTTATCCAAATTAAACTGGTAGATCCTCCACATTTATGGTTTAACGGATAGTTCCTTCATTCTGATGCTTGCCCTCGGGTTCTAGTCGCTCCGAATAGTGGAAACATCCTCTACACGTCCACTCTATCCAGGCCTCTCAGTAAGCTGTAAGCCTCAATGAGATACCCCCACAACCTTCCAAATTCAGTGGAGTAAAGCCTCAAAATCCTCAGCCGTTCTTCGTATGACAAAACCTTCATTCCGCCTTCTTGTGAAGCTCCTCTGTACCTTTACCAAGGACAACACATCCTTCTTCAGGTTCCGAGCCCATAACTGCTCATAATATTCCAAATAGGGTATGGGCACACCCGGACAGAGCTTCAGCCGTACATTTCTGCTGTTGTATTCCAGCCCTCTCTACATGAATGTTGGCATTATATTTGCCATCCTAACTGCGATATAAATCCATGTTATGTCGTGCATTAGGTATGAGGAGAGGTTGGAAACATCTGTTTCGTTCTCACTGGAATGACGGAGGTTGAGGGGCGATCTGATAGAAGTCGACAAGACTTTGAGGGGCATGGGCAGAGTGATTAGTCGGAAGATTTTCTTCCCAGGGTGGAAGAGTCAATTACTAGGGTGCATAGGATTAGGTGTGAGGGGCAACGTTTAAGGAGATGTGCGAGGGAAACTTTTTACATTGAGAGTGGTGGAAGCCAAGAACCCGCTGCCCGAGGACGTAGTCGAAGCAGGAACGATAGTGACAGTAAAGGCCATCTCGACAAATACAAGTATAGGATGGGAATAGAGGGATATAGTCCCCGGAACGGGAGGGACATTTAGTTCAGACGGGCAGCATGGTCGAAGGGCCAAAGGGCCTGTTCGTGTGCTGTTATTTTCCTTGTTCTTTATTCTTGTTCTTTGTTAAATTTAAGAGAATCCTGAACTGGGACTCCATATGCGGCCAATGCAAAGCCCTGTTTGCAAAATGAACAAGCCCGTTGCAAAGGATATCAAGTATGATGGATTAGAAATGCGGCTATGTAGTTGGCAGAAATGTTTGTGTGTATGTGGGGGTGGGGGGGGGGGGCGGCTTGAGTTGGTATTAGATTGGCCCCTTGTTTTTTTTTATCGCTGACCACAACAGAACTGAGCTAGGACGTGCTTACAGCGATCGTCCTTCACACACAGTGTTCCGAATCCGTTCAATTGAGACAATATATATATGGCCGCATACCATTTCTACGTTTATAAGTAGGTAATGAGTTTCTGGTTGATATTTTGCATGATGTACCAATAGTTCGTATGGTTTTTCAACAAATGTGCTGTAAACAGTTGTATCGAACATCAGTCTGTGGTGTATGTTTGTTTATCACAAGCCATTGGATTTAAGGTTAGGCAGCCAAACCATGCGAAGGTATGTTTGGTGGGAAGATGCCTCAGGCATCTGTATCAACCTGCCATTATTTGATTGAACTGAATTAGAAATAAAATTCATCAGTTGATGGCGAAGGATAAACATTTGCTAATAACACTGCAAAAATTGACTGAGAAACGAGTTTATGTAATTGGCAGGGAATGGTGAGTAGTGATATTTGTAGCTCTGGGAAGGCTTTTATTGGAAATACATTTGGCCACCTTCAGAGGGCACAGCAGTTAACGGCTGCCATTGAAATCAGGAGAACAAATTGCCTATCAAGGGTGACATCTTGCAATCGCTTTTTACATAATGATACATGAACCGAAAAACTCTATCGTGGCGGAGGTATCGAAAGATGCATGCATTATCATAATGGTCTCTGCCAGAAGTGTTGACATTCCCTCCCCCTGCCCCCGAAAAATTCTTACACTGATTTCCCATTTTATCACTTATTAGTTGAACAGAAGAACATGTCGTTGGCCATTGGCCCAGTGTGTGCTGCCTTCATCATCGTTTTGCTGATTGCGGCGCTCATTGCTGGCGTCATCATCAAGCGTCGTGAGTACATTTGCAAAACAGTTCTATATATTGAACCATAGAATCGCTATAGTCAGGATAGCTCTGGACACTAAAGCGCGAATTTAGCATGGTCAAGCAACCTCACCAACAGACCTTTGGAAACTAAGGGGACACATTTAACCTGCACATCGTTGAACAGCAAGAGGAAAACTAGCATGATCAATCCACCTAATCAGCACATCTTTGGACAATGAGCAACATTTAAAAAAATATAACCCACCTAACCGGCACATCTTTCGACACTAAAGGACATTTTTTTTTATTGTGGAGAATCCACCTAACCTGCATAGCTTTGGATACAAAGGGACAATATAGCTTTGCAAATCCATCTAACCATATCACTGGATACCAGGGGGCAATTTTTGCATGGTCACATCATCTAACCTGATAGATGCCAATGGAGGCGGATTCCTTAAATGTTCTGCACGCGCATCCCTGTTCCATGTGCCTATGGTCATCCTTCGCAGAAATTCAGTGTTGTATTTCCCAGTGGCAAAATTTCTGAAGGTTAATTTCGATTGACAAAATAGTTCAATATGTGAGGAGGCACGCAAAAGTAACTGTTCGTTCTGAAGGAAAGTCAAAATACGAGCTAAGCAAACAATATAGATATGTCCATCAGCCTTGAGATAAACGTATTTATAAAATGGGAGAATTCCTGAGATCCTTATAGTGCATACATTGTTGAAGGAGGCCTTTCGTCCCATCGAAATTAGCATGCCGCCCAATCCCACTACCCTCCCCATCCCCGTAGACCAATCTAACATTTGAACACTATGCGGTAGATTTGCATGGCCAATGCACCTAACCTGCACACATTTGGACACTAAGGAGAATTTATCATGACCAATACACCGCACCTGCACATGCTCGGGTACTAAGGGACAAGTTAACATGGTCAATCAACCTCATCGGTACTTCTTAGGATGTTAATGGTCAATATTGTCAGGGCCTTTCCACATGTTTTGACACTAACTGTATTCAGCAATGCCAATACACCGAGACTGTGTGTGGTATTCGGAGCTCGCGGCGGAGCAGAGAAAAAGTGCAAACTCCAGAAAGACAGGAACCCAAGGTCAGAATCCAACCGGGTCCATTGATTTATACATACAAATTGAAACGATCGAGAGGTATTTTATTTTTTCTAAGTTTGTATTGTCGAATTTGCCACCTTTTATTAAACAGGCCAAGTTCTTTTCCGTTTCAAACATAGGAAAACAAAGCTCTGCGAGCTGTCAAATGGCTGCCCAAAATTCAAAGGAGGCCGCCACATGATATTGGGCCAAATTGAATCCCAACTAGACTCAGCAGGTCCTTCCTTCACTTAAACATGTGCAGTTTCACTGTTACTTAGCTTGCTAGGCTGAGTTTCACACACAACATATGTCCAGTATGAAGCTTGCGTCTTCAGGCATGGGGAGGACAATTTCGAGGAAAACCGACGACCTTTTTGACATGTTTCACTATCTGTTTTCACAACAGGGCGAACAGAAAGTCAACTCAATGAGAGGTGAGACTATAATCTGCTGCATTGAATGTTGATAATGGCACATTTATTCAATGTATCGAGTTGCACAATAATTACCTGCGTTATCCAGATGAATCGTTCCGAAACTTGATGAATTTTAAAAAGTAAATTTAATTTGGCCTTCATTCAAAATAACATATTGCCGTTTTCCATATTTTATAGTGCTCCAGCCAAAGGAGATGGAACTCGAAGGTATCAAGAAGATGATGGCACGTGTGAGTGCAGAATCGATGCTAGTCGCTAGTTTTCATGATCAAGAATTTATTTTAGACGTTTTTGGGGAATTCCTGTGACGAAAAATGTTTTAAAGGCACAAAGACATAAAATACTGGGCAAACTCAGAATCTCTGATTGCATCTGTGGAGAGCGAATGAAGTTAAATGTTCCCGTCTGCATGACGCCTTTACAAAGCTGGAGGGAAATGGAAATAGGTCAGATTTATACTGTTCTGCGCGTGTATGTGTGTGTGTGTGTGTGGGGGGGGGGGGGGGGGGGGGGGGCGTGAAGCGGTGGAGCTGGAGGGAGGGCCAGGAGTAGGGGGAGATTGTCTAAGATGTCTTGCACAGAAAGACGAAATGAATATTAATGTGGTGATTATGGCAAACAAGGATGCTGATAGTGGAACAAAAAGAGATTAGAATGTGTGAATGGAGGAACAAAGGTCAGCACTGTGTTGAGGGCAACGAGGAACAAATCGCTCAAGTGGGGTCGGGGGTGGGGAACAGATCAATGGAACAAATGAAAATAAATTGGTTGAAATAAAAATGGGTGACGGTGGAGGAGAGAGTTCACAGTCTAATGTTCTTGAATTGATTATTAATTCCGGAAGGCTGTAAATTACCTAATTGGAAGGTGAGGTGCTGTTCCTCCAGTTGCGCTGGGGTTCACTGGAACATTGCGGCAGGCCCATCACGGACATGTGGATGTGAGAGCAGGACGGTGAGTTGAGCTAACAAAGAACAAAGAACAAATAAATGTACAGCACAGGAACAGGCCCTTCGGCCCTCCAAGCCCGTGCCGACCACGCTGCCCTACTAAACTACAATCTTCTACACTTCCTGGGTCCGTATCCTTCTATTCCCATCCTATTCATGTATTTGTGAAGATGCTCCTTAAATGTCACTATCGTCCCTGATTCCACCACCTCCTCCGGTAGCGAGTTCCAGGCACCCACTACCCTCTTCGTAAAAAACTTGCCTCGTACATCTACTCTAAACCTTGCCCCTCTCACCTTAAACCTATGCCCCCTAGTTATTGACCCCTCTACCCTGGGGAAAAGCCTCTGACTATCCACTCTGTCGATGCCCCTCATAATTTTGTATACCTCTATCAGGTCCCCCTCAACCTCCTTCGTTCCAGTGAGAATAAGCCGAGTTTATTCAACCGCTCCCCATAGCTAATGCCCTCCATACCAGGTAACATTCTGGTAAATCTCTTCTGCACCCTCTCTAAAGCCTCCACATTCTTCTGGTAGTGTGGCGACCAGAATTGAACACTATACTCCAAGTGTGGCCTAACTAAGGTTCTATACAGGTTCTAACATTAATAGCGTTCGCTCATCATAGGATTTAGAACAAAGAAGAAAGAAATTTACAGCACAGGAACAGGCCCTTCGGCACTCCAAGTCTGTGCCGACCATGGTGCCCGGCTAAACTAAAACCTTCTGCATTTTCGGGGTCCGTCTCCCTCTATTCACGTCGTATTCACGTGTTTGTCAAAATGTCCCTTAAACGTCACTATCGTCCCTGCTTCCTCCACCTCCTCTGGCAGCGAGTTCCAGGCACCGATTACCCTCTGTGTAAAACACTTGCCTCGTACATCTCCTCTAAACGTTGCCCCTCGAACCTTAAACCTATGCTCCCCCAGTAATTGTCCCCTCTACCCAAGGAAAAAACCTCTGACTATCCACTCTGTAGATGCCCCTCATAATTGCGTAGACCTCTATCAGGTCGCCGCTCAACCTCCGAGGTCCTAGTGAGAATAAAACGAGTTTATTTAACCTCTCCTCATAGCTAATGTCCTCCATATCTGGCAACATCCCCGTAAGTATCTTCTTCCCCCTCTCTAAAGCCTCCACGTCCTTCTGGTAGTGTGGCGATCAGAATTGCACACTCCACTCAAAATGCGGCCTAACCAAGGTTTTATATAGCTGCAACATGATTTCTCAACTCCTGTACTCAATGCGCTAGCTGATGAAGTAAAGCATGTCATATCTACTCTTAATCACATTGGGCACCTGTGTTACAACATTTAGGGAACTGTGGACCTGCACGCCCAGATCCCTCTGGATGTTAATGTTCCTAAGGGTTCTACCATTTACAGTATAATGCACACCTAGATTTGATCCTCCAAACTGCATCACCTCGCATTTGTCCGGATTACACTTCATCTGCCATTTCTGTGTCCAAGTCTCCAATCTATCTATATCCTGTTGTATCCACTGACACTCCTCAGTACGATCAACAACTCCGCAAATCATCATGTCATCCACAAACTTACTGATCAGACCACCCAGATTTTCCTCCAGAATTTATATGGTATACAAACAACAGAGCTCCCGCACTGATCCCTATGGAAAACCAGTAGCTAGATCTCCATTTTCAAAACAAAACACCCTTCCGCTGCTACTCTCTGTCTTCAATAACCAAGTAAGAAGTCTTACAACACACCAGGTTAAAGTCCAACAGGTTTGTTTCGATGTCACTAGCTTTCGGAGCGCTGCCCCTTCACCTGAGGAAGGAGCAGCGCTCGGAAAGATCTTGACATCGAAACAAACCTGTTGGACTTTAACCTGGTGTTGTAAGACTTCTTACTGTGCTCATCCCCGTCCAACGCCGGCATCTCCACATCATGTCTTCAATAACCAAGTCATTTCTGTATTCAGTGAGCCAGTCCACCCGGAATCGCATGTGATATTAGTTTTAATCCCCGTCTGCCATGTGGTACCTTGATAAACGCCCTACAGAAGTCCTAATAAGCAACATCCACAGCGCTTCTTCATCTATCTTCTTTGTTCTCTCTTCAAAAAACTCAATCAACTTGGTGAGGCATGACCTTCCTCGTAGAAAACCATGTTGCCTGTCACAAACCGTCAATTTTCTTCCAAATGTTCATGTAGCCTGTCTCTCAGTATCTTCCCCATCACTAAGGAGAAATTTTCAGGAACTGGAATGCGAAATGGCTGGACTTTGATTTGATTTCCAACCACAAACCCGATCGGATAATCGGTTCCTTTGAACACACCATGGGATAGAAGCAGGGTTTGCCATATCACAGGAGGCAGATTTGATAATTTGTGCTTCCAGTCAGAATGTGAGATTATCCGCTTCGTTAGCAAAACATAGTAAAGCAGTCTGTAATCTGAAAGGATTCAAGTTGGGAGAGGTGGGAACTCAGCGAGACCTGATGTGCCAGTGCATCAGTCGCTAAAGGTGAGCACGCAGGTGCAGCAGGCAGGAGAGAAGACCAATGATATTTTGGCCGTCATAGCTAGAAGACTTCAGTATAGGCTTGGGATGTTTTACTACAATTATGCATGGCATGTGGTGAGGCCACATCTGTAGTATTGTGTGCAGTATATGTTTCCTTTTCTGAGGCAGGATGTTCTTACTATGGAGGGAGTGCAGCGTCGGTTTACCAGGCTGATTCCTGCGATACTGGGACATATGAGGTGAAACTAAGTTAGTTACCATTACATTTATTGGAGTTTGGAAGAGTGAGAGGTGATCTGCAGCACACTGATAAAATTCTAACAGGATGAGACAGGGCAGATTCCGAAAACATGTCCCTGATGGTGGGGGAGTCCACAACTAGGAGCTCATAGATTCTGGATAAGGAGTAAACCGTTGAGGACTGAGGTGAGGAGAGTGGTGAACCTGTGGAATGCACTACCGCCGAAATTAGTTGTGGCCAAAACGTCGTGTACATTCAAAAATGAGTAAGATATAGATCTTGGGGCTGAAGGGCTCAAGAGATATGCCGAGAAGGTGGGATCAGGATACTGAGCCTGATGGTCCACCAAGACCATAATGAATGGCAGGGCAGGCTCGAAGGGCCAAATGGTCTCCTCCTGCTTATGTTTGGTAAGTATGTTACTGTTTTTTCACTCATGTATCGTTCTAGTCCCCGAATATCAAAAACAGGTCTGAATGTTAAAGGCACAAATATGCCATTGTTTTAGCCCGAATAACCATGGAGGGGCTGGGTGGGGCGGGGTGATCTCTCTATGGATTCAATAGATGCCGGTCAAACGCACATGGGATAGGCATCTTTGTATTCTATGCCTCTGTTGCACCTGAAAACGTGGAACGGTGTTGGAAATGAAAGAACCCGAAACAGTTTATTTCTCAGAATCCGGCAAAATGACTCAAACATATTTGCATTTTTACAACGTGATTTTAAAATTTGGCAAATTGCTTCCCGAAATGTTTTTTTCCCCTTCTGGACGATAGCTGCAATGTACATTGACTTTCTGGTCACAGGATGTGTGTGTAGCTGGCTGTGCCAGTAGTTATTGCCCATTCTCTAATTGCCCTTGAATTGAATGGCGTTTCAGAGGTCCTTTACGAATCCACCACATTGTGGGCATGACTTTTTTTTATTGAATTCAAATGTCACCATCTACTTTTGGGAGGGGGGGGTCAAACCTGGGTCCCCAGGTCACTCCACGAGCTTTGCCAACTTGCCACTTCCGTGACAATACCACTGCGTCCCTACCTCGTCTCGATTGCCATCCACTGTATCGATATTGGAACAGGCATTTATTGATGGGCCATTCATGTGTTTTATTTCAGATGAAGATGTAAATGAGCCTCCGCAAATAAATGTAATGGTACGTATAATTTTCGAAGAGAGATATAGATAGATAGATAAAAAGTTAGATAGACAGGTTGATAGATAGAGAGAGAGAGAGGGAGATGAGTAGATGTATTGATAGATTAATAGATAGGTAAATACATAGATAGGTAGATAGATAGATAGATAGTTAGATAGATAGATAGATAGATAGATAGATAGATAGATAGATAGATAGATAGGTAGGTAGAAAGATAGATAGATAGATAGATAGATAGATAGATAGATAGATAGATAGATAGATAGATAGATAGATAGATAGATAGATAGATAGATAGAGCTTGCGGCATTGGTTGGTACCTGGGACTTCGATGTTGTCGCCATTTCAGAGACATGGATAGAGCAGGGACAGGAATGGTTGTTGCAGGTGCCGGGGTTTAGATATTTCAGTAAGCTCAGGGAAGGTGGTAAAAGAGGGGGAGAGGTGGCATTGTATGTCAAGGACAGTATTACGGTGGCAGAAAGGACGGTTGATAAAGACTCGTCCACTGAGGTAGTATGGGCTGAGGTTAGAAACAGGAAAGGAGAGGTCACCCTGTTAAGGGTTTTCTATAGGCCTCCGAAAAGTTCCAGAGATGTAGAGGAAAGGATTGCAATGATGATTCCGGATAAGCGAAAGCAACAGAGTAGTTGTTATGGGGGACTTTAACTTTCAAAATATTGACTGGAAGCGCTATAGTTCGAGTACTTTAGATGGGTCCGTTTTTGTCCAATGTGTGCAGGAGGGTTTCCTGAAACAGTATGTAGATAGACCAACGAGAGGCGAGGCCAGATTGGATTTGGTACTGGGTAATGAACCAGGACAGGTGTTAGATTTGGAGGTCGGTGAGCACTTTGGTGATAGTGACCACAATTCGATTTTATGTAATTGCCAGGGAATGGTGAGTAGTGATATTTTTAGATCTGGGAAGGTTTTTATTGGAAATACATTTGGCTACCTTCAGAGGGCACAGCAGCTAATGGCTGCCATTGAATTCGATTACGTTTACTTTAGTGATGGAAAGGGTTAGGTATATACCGTAGGGCAAGAGTTATATTTGGGGTAAGGCAATTATGATGCGATGAGGCAAGACTTAGGATGCATCGGATGGAGAGGAAAACTGCAGGGGATGGACACAATGGAAATGTGGAGCTTGTTTAAGGAACAGCTACTGCGTGCCCTTGATAAGTATGTATCTGCAGGAACGAAGTGGTCGAGCGAGGGAACCGTGGTTTACTAAAGCAGTCGAAACACTTGTCAAGAGGAAGAAGGAGGCTTATGTAAAGATGAGACATGAAGGTTCAGTTAGGGCGCTCGAGAGTTACAAGTTAGATAGGAAGGACTTAAAGAGAGAGCTGAGAAGAGCCAGGAGGGGACATGAGAAGTCTTTGGCAGGTAGGATCAAGGATAACCCTAAAGCTTTCTATAGATTTGTCAGGAATAAAAGAATGAGTAGAGTAAGAGTAGGGCCAGTCAAGGACCGTCGTGGGAAGTTGTGCTAAATGAATATTTTTCGTCAGTATTCACACAGGAAAAAGACAATGTTGCCGAGGGGAATACTGAGATTCAGGCTACTAGATTAGAAGGGCTTGAGGTTCATAAGGAGCAGGTGTTAGCAATTCTGGAAAGTGTGAAAATAGATAAGTCCCCTGGGCCGGATCGGATTTATCCTAGGATTCTCTGGGAAGCTAGGGAGGAGATTGCTGAGCCTTTGGCTTTGATCTTTAAGACATATTTGTCCAAAGGAATAGTGCCAGAAGACTGGAGGATAGCAAATGTTGTCCCCTTGTTCAAGAAGGGGAGTTGAGACAACCCCGGTAACACTAGACCAGTGAGCCGTACTTCTGTTGTGGGCAAAGTCTTGGAAAGGTTTATAAGAGATAGGATGCCAAACCATCTGTAAAGGAATAATTTGATTAGAGATAGTTTTGTGAAGGGTAGGTCGTGCCTCACAAACCTTATTGAGTTCTTTGAGAAGGTGATCAAACAGGTGGATGAGGGTAAAGAAGTTGATGTGGTGTATGTGGATTTCAGTAAAGCTTTTGAAAAGGTTCCCCATTGTGGGCTACTGCAGAAAACACGGAGGCATGGGATTTAGTGTGATTTAGCAGTTTGGATCAGAAATTGGCTAGCTGGAAGAAGACAGTGGCTGGTGGTTGATGGGAAATGTTCAGACTGGAGTCCAGTTACTAGTGATGTACTACAAGGATCTGTTTTGGGGCCACTGCTGTTTGTCATTTTTATAAATGACCTGGAGGAGGGCGTAGAAGGATGGGTCAGTAAAGCTGCAGATGACACTAAAGTCGTGGAGTTATGGACAGTGCGGAAGGATGTTACAAGTTACAGAGGGACAGAGATAAGTTGCTGCGCTGGGCTGAGAGGTGTCAAATGGAGTTTAATGCGGAAAAGTGTGAGTTAATGCGTTTGGAAGGAATAACAAGAAGACAGAGTACTGGGATAATGGTAACATTCTTGGCAGTGTGGATGAGTAGAGAGATCTCGGTGTCCATGTACATAGATTACATAGATTACATAGAACATACAGTGCAGAAGGAGGCCATTCGGCCCATCGAGTCTGCACCGACCCACATTAATCCCTCACTTCCACCTTATCCCCGCAACCCAATAACCCCTCCCAACCCTTATGGACACTACGGGTAATTTAGCATGGCCAATCCACCTAACCTGCACGTCTTTGGACTGTGGGAGGAAACCGGAGCACCCGGAGGAAACCCACGCGGACACGGGGAGAACGTGCAAACTCCGCACAGACAGTGACCCAGCGGGGAATCGAACCTGGGACCCTGGCGCTGTGAAGCCACAGTGCTAATCACTTGTGCTACCGTGCTGCCCAGATCCCTGAAAGTTGAAACCCAGGTTGAGAGGGTTGTTAAGAAGGCGTACGGTGTGTTAGCTTTTATTGGTAGAGGGATTGAATTTCGGAGCCATGATGGCATGTTGCAGCTGTACAAAACTCTGGTGCGGCCGCATTTGGAGTATTGCGTGCAATTCTGGTCGACGCATTATAGGAAGGATGTGGCAGCATTGGAAAGGGTACAGAGGTGATTTACCAGAATGTTGCCTAGTATGGAGGGAAGACCTTACGAGGAAATGCTGAGGGACTTCAGGCTGCTTTCGTTAGAGAGAAGAAGGTTAAGATGTGACTTAATTGAGGCATACAAGATGATCAGAGGATTGGATAGGGTGGACAGTGAGAGCCGTTTTCCTCGGATGGTGATGCCTTGCACGAGGGCCATAGCATTAAATTGAGGGGAGATAGATATGTGACAGATGTCAGAGGTAGGTTCTTTACTCAGAGAATAGTAAGGGCGTGGAATGCCCTGCCTGCAACAGTAGTGGACTCGCCAACACTAAGGGCATTGAAATGGTCATTCGATAGACATATGGACGAAAAAGGAATAGTGTAGATGGGCCTTAGAGTGGTTTCACAGGTCGGCGCAACATCGAGGGCCGAAGGGCCTGTACAGCGCTGTAATTTAATTTTTAAAAATAGATATATAGATAGATAGTTAGGTAGATCGATGGATGGATGGATACGTTCATACACTAATCTGTTCCTTTTTCCATGTTACTCATTGTAGACTATATATTCTGAAATCGTGTAGAACGACCAGTAGGAATTCAGGTGTGCAAATTTGTTGGTGGACGTGCTGAATCCGCATTAGTGGAGACTGGCTTTCATTCTGATCTGCAAATGGAGGAAAAGAACGTTCTGATTACCGTCTGCTTGACATATGCAACTTCGAAATCTGTAACCGAAATGGTGTCAGATAGAATGAACTCCCTTATTGCAGAATTGTGAAGCTGACGGAAGTGTTTAGATTACCCTTACACATTTTCCAAAAGCTGATTTCCCAATTTGAGCACCGAATGAAGCATGGTTTTAGCACAGGTGTGCAACTCCAATGATCAGATTTTCGTTTCTGTCCAATATCTAATTATGCTTAAAAGCTCGCTGGTAAAGATTAAGAATTTTAAAGATGAACGCCTATTGTTCACCTATATTGTAGTTTTTGTTGATATCCCTTATTGCTTACAACGCATGCTTTGCATATGGGAGCATATGTGTGTAGCGACAGAATTCATACTGATGTGTCCAAAACCTGACACATCCTATACGTAGGTTCTTGTATGGAATGCCTTAGATCCGTGGAATGTAATTGATAAAAATGAGCAGAATCTGAGTAGAGGTGCCCAAAGCTAAATAAACTTTACCGGCAGCAGCATTGCAACTTCCAGTGAGCCATTCTAGACAGACCTTTCCAAAGAACGTTCAAGATTACTCCTGTTCCCTGTGCGAGCATGTGTATCCCGTGTTCTCTGATAAATGGTTTGACTAAATGTGAAATGTGTGTTTTTTTTCCTACTTAGGATTCCTTCTACAAAGGAAAACCATTCGTCATGCTCACTGTATAAACTAATTAT
Source organism: Scyliorhinus torazame (assembly GCF_047496885.1). Lineage (NCBI taxonomy): Eukaryota > Metazoa > Chordata > Chondrichthyes > Carcharhiniformes > Scyliorhinidae > Scyliorhinus > Scyliorhinus torazame. Next base: position 77,213,033 of record NC_092729.1, on the reverse strand, counting down.
GGAGTTCCATGGCCCATTTGCCGCACTGAGTTTTGGTTTGCTGGAAACCTGTGTTCTTTAACCATAAAGCATAGAACCACTAAGTTGCAGATGGGAAGGGGGAAATCCGGCCTATCGAAACTGCACCGACAAGCTAAAATAGCACCACACCTAGGCCCATTCCACCAAGCTATCCACGTAACCCCACGTAAACCGCACACCGTTGCACACTAAGGGTTAATTCGGCGCGGCCAATCAGTTTAATCAGAGGATCTTTGAACACGAAGAGAACATTTAGCATGGCCAATCGTCCTAACCTGCACACCTTTGGACGCAAAGGGTCAATTTAGACTGGTAACTCCAGCTAACCTGCACATCTTTGGATGCTAAGTGACAATTTCTGATGACCACTCCACCTAACCAGCACATCTTTGGACACTAAGGGGCACTTTAGCGGGGTCAGTCCACCTAACCTGAACACTTTTGGACACTTAGGGTCAATCTGGCGTAGTCAGTCCACCTAATCTGCATTTCTTTGGACGATGTGGGGCAATATATCATGGCCAATCTACGTCACCTGCACATCCTAAATTGTCCACTTGATAGAACTGTCCATTGATATAGAGTTCAGCGAATCTTTGGGAAATTTCATACAGTATTGATGCACACTTCTACAATTCAAATAAAGAATTAAATAACTGCTCAAATAGTGAGCAGTTCATGGTTCAAACAATGTTGGTTTTCATTCAAATTGCACTCTGCCCATGGTGGAAATCATATACATGAGGGCACCGTTTCTTCCATTCAATGATTTGTACTTAATAAGTACATTTAGTTGGCTCACGTCTGGGTTTATTCCATACTTGTATATAAGTGGTACTGAATAGACAGCACTCATATTGTGGATCCTACTCAGGAATGACAGGGAATGTTGAGGAACATTACACGCTTCAATGTGTCACCCTTCCTCCATTGAAACGTTTCTGCACTCCCATGTGAAGGCAGAAGAGAACATTATTTGGACGAAGGTCAGGGGAACAATACAGTGAATCCGAGCCAAAATTATTCACCAGTTAAATTGATGAAATGCAAATTATCACTGTACAATATGTCGGAAATTGCACTTTGAAAATTGACAGACTGAGTCCCCACGTAAAAGTGACCATGTGTCAGAAAGACGAGGCATTGTTTTCAACGTGCTAAGGACGATCTAAGGTCCTTCGATGTGACACCGTCGGCTAGTGCGCGGTAGTTTACAACCCCACAGGCTCCAGAGCCCCAAAGTACGTGAATTCACCAATAATCTGGATGTTTTCCTGAGTTATTTGATTCAAGAATGCAACAATGACTTCCAGGCACCAGATTTCTCAGAAAAAACATAAAGAAACAGTTTATTCATAACATTAGCAGAGATAAATATATCCTGGTAATAATCGATCAACAGTCCTCTGATCCAATTAGTCCCATCACACCCCTTCCACCCTCCACTTCCACAAGAAAGTCACACAGTGGGGAAGCGGAAGGATGTAAATAATGGGAATTAAACAGGACGAGATATGATAATCTTGGCTGCTGACATAGCGGCTTTTGCAGTTGGTGACCTCAGAATGCGAGGTGTTGTGTACCATCGATTGGTTTGCATGTTCTAGTATTTGGCTTCACTTTAAACGCCCAGGTGACAATGCTTCGCCTGGGACGTTGCCTTGACTTTCAGTGACTTGAGCTTGACAGAGAAGATTCTCCTCAAGTCTGTGCAATTCTATGTCAGGGCCACCAGATGGAAAACCAGCCCTCACCGAGTGACACTGAAGTTCTGAAGAGGAACGTCTTGAATGGGTTGTAAAACAGCCCCTCTCTCTGTTCTGTAACCTCAGGAAGAATTCAACAGGTGAGAGTGAATTCAGATCTCTGTTCTCATAGTTGCCTAATCATAATCAATTGGATTACTTGCTAACAGCTCCCACGTTGTGCAGGAAGAAGGTGTCCAGGCGCAAGTCCTTAACTGAAAGAGATCTTTAGCCTCCACTGGCACTTCCACAGGCTGGCTGGAAGCATTAAAACTTGACAGGCAGTGAGGTGATAGCGAAAATCGAGGCTTACTGTCAGAGAATGAAAACCAAAATGGATCCTGCCTTTTTTTCCAGAGGTTCTGAGGGACTGCAGCAATATCAATCGAGAATCAAACAAGACCAGCAATTCCAAAAGCGCCAAGGGGTTCCCGGCCAAGTCCATCAAAGGTATTTCACGTGACCCTGTCACACAGAACACAACATGGAGGGGAATTACTTTGGGCCAGTTCAACGAACATATAAAGCACGGGGGCTGGAGGGGGGGGGGGGGGGGGGGGGGGGGGGGGGGGGGGGGGATGTCAAAACCGAAAGCCAGCCGTTTAAACCCTAATTTTGCAATGCTGGACCAGCCAGCTAGACAGGAATTAAAGGGACGCAATGTTCAGATATGGATTTAAAAGAGGTTCCTTATATCTTGACAAGGCGAGGTACAGTTTTTATGTTTGTACTTTTTCATTCATGGCAGTCCCTTCTTTCCCTTGAGAAAATGGTGCTGAACTGTGTCCATGTGGTGTCGGTGCACCAGCACTCCTGGTGATCTCACCACTGAAACACTGCTATCATTCGACTGAAAATCTTCAAGACTGCTTCATGGAGCATGCGCCATTTCTAACATGAGATTGCACGGAATCTGAAGAGGTGAAGCATGAGGCCCATCCCCTCCCAGTCAGGAAGTCCCAGAAATGTGACCGAGAGACAATAAAGGAACGGTATTACATTTATAAGTTAAGATGGTGAGCGGCTTGTCAGGGAACTTTCACGTAGTCTGATCTAATGTGTACGTTGCTCCTGCTGTTCTGGATTGGGAGCGTTAGAGATCTTGGGAGGTTTTCTCCTATGAGCTTCCAAGAGCTCCTGAAATGAATATTCAGATGATAAAGGATAACGCCCTGCGATGGTGGAGAGAGTGACATTTGACGATTGGTTATCGATCAAACGGATTACATTGTGATCTGTGAAGTCGAGCCTCTTGATTGTTTGTGGAGCAGCACTAATACAGGCAAGTGGAGAGAATTCGATCACACCATGGACATCTGTGGTGAATTTGGATGTGAGTCACTCGCCACAGTGTCCCTGGCCTCCGATCGAGGAAAATGTATACATGTCTCCAAGTCTGGGATGTGCGTACAATATGTGTGTACTGCACTATGAAATGATTTCGGCGGAAATTATAATAAGCTTGCAGTGCTTAAATTGTAACATATTCTCACCGGCTAGCACCTGTTAAGAGAATATTTGGGCAAAGTCTTTGTTCTGAAATCCAGTCCAGTCGATGTTCCTGTAACCTCTACGCTGTAAGCCAGTAAGAAAAACAGCAGACGGCCTGTCCACATTATTCTTGTGGTAAAATGCTTCATTTCTGCTTCTCAACAATTTGATGAGGTGCCATCCAGCTATGGTTGAGGTTGCCGTTGGTTCGTTAATCTTTCAAAACCCTTCCTGCGATCTTATGTTTTAAGAATCTGCATTGAAAACGCAAAAGCTGTGTGGAGGTGTTATTTTTTTTAAAAAATAACACGTCTCCTGAAAGGGTTAATTGTTCTGCAGAACCTGGACGGGCGCAGCCCAGACCTGCAGTTACACAATCCTACACTACCTTTGTTCAAACAATGTACCAGAACACAACTTTCTCAACGTTTTAACTCTTTGTCCCATTCTAATTTCTTACATCACCACCCCCCTTCACAACATAATGTTTGATATCAACTTGGGCATTGTGGGTACACGTCTCTTGCTTTGACCCTCGTGATCTAACATATAAAGGGATCTGTTTTACACCGCTCCTTACTAAATCTGTTTCGGGATCTCTCCAATAGCTGTGCACAGTTTAGAAGAGTAACATGGGTTCTACAGAGCCACGATAGCTCTCATGGGTTCCATTTTTGGTCTAATTGTGCACCTTGTGTAACATATTCTGGTTTGTATTTCCTGTCCATCGAGCTGAACGATGGGGCAGTCTCTCTTTCAAATTACTGACCGGATCCATTAACGCCTCATCCTTTTTATTGCACTGTGCCACGAACACACTATCCCTGTAGCCGAATGTATTTAGAAGCTTATAAAACTCAATATTTCCTTCCTGAACATCTTTCGGGATGTTATCAGAATACACCTGTAACCTCTCGCTCAAGGTTGGCTTATTCTTGAATCAAACTCGTTGATGAGGCCTTTCCCAGTGAATGCAATTTTGTCTCCTGACTTCAGTTAATACGTTTAACTGTAATCTCAGTCTCTTGTTCTGTTATAGAGCTCGGGGTCAAACCCTGAAGCTCTTTGGTACTTTCTTTCTTCCCTGCTGAAGGTATCTTCTCTGCTCTTTTCTGCAGTCCTGGTGACTTTTTTAAAAAATGAATATTTTTTAATTCAACTTTGTTCATATAACCTCACTTTCCATTCCTAAATACCAGCTATGCTTCAATGTTACATCGCGACAGCACCATTCTGCCCCATTTGGTTATCCTATGGAGGTCTGGCCTCCGACCTGTTCAGAACGAGTCCTTACATTGTCAACACGACTTCAACTCCTATCTGTCTCCGAGCCTCGGCCGCCTGCGCAATTTCCAGCCAGTCTAGCCCATATAAATGGCTCTGCAATCTATCAATTTGCCTCCTGTTGTGAGTTCTACTCTACAGACTTTTATGATACTTGACCAGACCGGCCTCAGGCAAGCTTGCAGCACTAAGAATATTTGGTAAATGAATTAGGCGCTCCCTTTGTGCCGAGCCAGTCCGACGGTTCAATAAGAGTATCCTTCCGACTACATTAAATAGTTGTGGACGAATTGCACAAATTAATCATTGAAGACGTGGGTACCGGTTTAGATTGCAGAATTATTCCAGCCAGTAGGGAGAGTTCAATTCCAGAGAAGGATCCGATATGGCACTCTGCAAACTTCAATGTCTGACTATATTTATACAGGTTAAGTCATAAATCCAGCACATTGCAGTCATTCTGAACATTTTCACATCTAGGCTTAGCAGACGACTTTATCCAACCAACCAGTATTGTTTGTTTTTCACTGATCTCATGGAGCGCACGCTTACTTCTGCCTCCATATTTAACTTGTTGATGGATTGATCTGTTACGACTGAGTCCTGTCTTTAGGCTGACTAAGACACTGGAGGAATGCACAGTTTTTGAAGGCAACTCGTCCTATTGATGTGTGTCCTGCAGGGGCACACGATTCCATTGATGTGCAGATAACTGTCAACATAAGCAAATCAGTTTTCTGGACAAGTTGGCCATAACTCTGTCTGATAAATATGGGCGCTCTCCTCCCTTGAATACAATGATTTTATGAAAACTCCCAATGCTGCCACCTGCATAAGCCAGCCCAAATTTTAAATGACCCATACACCTCCTGTAATCTGCCATCTTGCCCCATTCTTTCTTTGTGAAACAGGTAAATATTGGAAACCTGTAAATCATTGTGTTCAATATGATGTAACAGGGCGTTGGTAGAAATAAGTATCTGCTCCTATATTGGAAATGTCATCTTGTATTCTTCACCTTCGTAGAATATATTCCATGACGTTTAAAACATTTCTGAGATATGAGTGAATGCTGACAGTTTTTGAAGGACTACTGTCATCATCGACTCTCCGAAAGAGCGCCCTACATTAGGTGACTCCCCCGCCCTGTCCCCATAAAACAACACAACTTTGGACACTAAGGGACAATTTACCATTGCCAATCCTCCAAACCGCATACCTTTGGAGACTAGGGGCAATTTATCATGGCAAGTCAATCTAGCCTGCACATCTTTGAACTGTGGGAGGAAATGGAGCACCCGGAGGAAACCCGCGCAGACACAAGGAGACCGTGTAAACTCTAAACAGGTGGTCCCCCAAAGCCACATTCGAAAGTGGGTCGCTGGCGCTGATAGGCAGAAGTGCTAACCAATGTGTCGTCATGCTAATCTCGCATTATGAATTGAGTGTGCTGCAATTTATAGCTGGCAGTAGTGGCTTGGGGATTTCTCCCACATTGACCACGTGCCAACGCAGCCTGATGAATTCAGGACAATTTTTACCCAAAAAATATAACCCAAATAAGTCCCAAGATGAAATAATTGTTGATGGCGGCAAACAGCCTCCATTAGCTGATGATTTCGTGAAACAAGGTTTATTTCAGAAAGATCCGGATCGAAAGTGTTTTATATATATTTGTGTTCGTGTGTGTGTTTTGCTAATTGCCGAATGAAGCATTGGTGTTCATTGTTCAGCCTCTTTACATAGATGTGAGTCAGAAAATGTAACGTGGCATTAAGATTGCTGTTTACTTGATCCAAAACTGCGGACTTTCAGAAATGAAGCCTGTTTAATCGCAATGACCACAACGAACTTCCCCATTGTGGGTTTGGATGAGTCTGTTTCCTTTCCATTCAGATAACTCCACTGACAGCAGGATGCAGTGGGCACGGTTGTCAGGTTGGGCAATACAAAGAGGGAAGCGAAACACGCAACCAAACGAGAAACTAGGCAACATATGAGACTTTAACTTTCCAAATATGGACTGGAAAAGATATAGTTCGAGTACATTAGATGGGTCGTTTTTTGTACAAATATCCTGACAGAATATGTTGACAGGCCAACAAGAGGCGAGGCCAAGTTGGATTTGGTTTTGGGTAATGAATCAGGCCAGGTGTTGGATTTGGACGTAGGAGAGCACTTTAGGTACAGTGACCACAATTCGGTGACGTTTACGTTAGTGATGGAAAGGGATAAGTATACATCGCAGGGCAAGAGTTATAGCTGGGGGAAGGGCAATTATGATGCCATTAGACGTGACTTGGGGGGGGATAGGTTGGAGAAGTAGGCTGCAAGTGTTGGGCACACTGGATAAGTGGAGCTTGTTCAAGGAACAGCTACTGCGTGTTCTTGATAAGTACGTACCGGTCAGGCAGGGAGGAAGGCGTAGAGCGAGGGAACCGTGGTTTACCAAAGAAGTGGAATCTCTTGTTAAGAGGAAGAAGGAGGCCTACGTGAAGATGAGGTGTGAAGTTTCAGTTGGGGTGATGGATAGCTACAAGGTAGCGAGGAAGGACCTAAAGAGAGATCTAAGACGAGCAAGGAGGGGACATGAGAAGTATTTGGCAGGTAGGATCAAGAAAAACCCAAAAGCTTTCTACTAGTATGTCAGGAATAAGCGAATGACTAGGGTAAGAGTAGGGCCAGTCAAGGACAGGGATGGGAAGTTGTGTGTGGAGTCTGAAGAGATAGGCGAGATACTAAATGAATATTTTTCGTCAGTATTCACTCAGGAAAAAGATAATGTTGTGGAGGAGAATGCTGAGACCCAGGCTATTAGAATAGATGGCATTGAGGTACGTAGGGAAGAGGTGTTGGCAATTCTGGACAGGCTGAAAATAGATAAGTCCCCGGGCCTGATGGGATTTATCCTAGGATTCTCTGGGAGACCAGGGAAGAGATTGCTGTGCCTTTGGCTTTGATTTTTATGTCATAATTGGCTACAGGAATAGTGCCAGAGGACTGGAGGATAGCAAATGTGGTCCCTTTGTTCAAAAAGGGGTGTAGAGACAACCCCGGCAACTATAGACCGGTGAGCCTCACGTCTGTAGTGGGTAAAGTCCTGGAGGGGATTATAAGAGACACGATTTATAATCATCTAGATAGGAATAATATGATCAGGGATAGTCAGCATGGCTTTGTGAAGGGTAGGTCATGCCTCACAAACCTGATCGAGTTATTTGAGAAGGTGACTGACCAGGTAGACGAGGGTAGAGCAGTTGATGTGGTGTATATGGATTTCAGTAAAGCGTTTGATAAGGTTCCCCACGGTAGGCTATTGCAGAAAATACGGAGGCTGGGGATTGAGGGTGATTTAGAGATGTGGATCAGAAATTGGCTAGCTGAAAGAAGACAGAGGGTGGTGGTTGATGGGAAATGTTCAGAATGGAGTTCAGTTACAAGTGGCGTACCGCAAGGATCTGTTCTGGGGCCGTTGCTGTTTGTCATTTTTATCGATGACCTAGAGGAGGGCGCAGAAGGGTGGGTGAGTAAATTTGTAGACGACACTAAAGTCGGTGGTGTTGTCGACAGTGTGGAAGGATGTAGCAGGTTACAGAGGGACATAGATAAGCTGCAGAGCTGGGCTGAGAGGTGGCAAATGGAGTTTAATGTAGAGAAGTGTGAGATGATTCACTTTGGAAGGAATAACAGGGATATTTGGCGAATGGTAAAATTCTTGGAAGTATGGATGAGCAGAGGGATCTAGGTGTCCATGTACATAGATCCCTGAAAGTTGCCACCCAGGTTGATAGGGTTGTGAAGAAGGCCTATGGAGTGTTGGCCTTTATTGGTAGAGGGATTGAGTTCCGGAGTCATGAGGTCATGTTGCAGCTGTACAAAACTCTGGTGCGGCCGCATTTGGAGTATTGCGTGCAATTCTGGTCGCCGCATTATAGAAAGGATGTGGAAGCATTGGAAAGGGTGCAGAGGAGGTTTACAAGAATGTTGCCTGCTTATGGAGGGAAGATCTTATGAGGAAAGGCTGAGGGACTTGAAGCTGTTTTCGTTAGAGAGAAGAAGGTTAAGAGGTGACTTAATTGAGGCATACAAGATGATCAGAGGATTGGAGAGGGTGGACAGTGAGAGCCTTTTTCCTCGGCTGGTGATGTCTAGCACGAGGGGACATACCTTTAAATTGAGGGGAGATAGATATAAGACAGATGTCAGAGGTAGGTTCTTTACTTAGTGTGTAGTAGGGGCGTGGAATGCCCTGTCTGCAACAGTAGTGGACTCGCCAACACTGAGGTCATTCAAATGGTCATTGGATAGACATATGGATGATGAGGGAATAGTGTAGATGAGCTTTAGAGTAGTTTCACAGGTCGGCGCAACACTGAGGGCCGAAGGGCCTGTACTGCGCTGTAATGTTCTATGATACGTAGACTGGAACTGTGCGCGGGCCCCAACTCTTCACAATATGCATTGATCATGTGGACGAAGGAATTACATGCAATATCTCCAAATTTGCATACGTAATAAGTTAGGTGGCAGTGTGTGCAGTGAGGATGCAAAGAGTTTGCAGGATGACTTCGACAGGCTAGTTGAGTTGGAAAATACTTGGCAAATGCAAAATAATCGATAAATATGAGGTTATGCACTTTGCTGGCAAAAGGAGGAATGCATATTATTATCAGAATGGTGGCAGTTCAGGAAAAGGTGAAGTACACCGTGACCTGGGTGTCATGGTGGAACAGTCGGGGAGTTGGCATGTAGACTCAGCAGGCGGTGAGGAACTCCAGTGGCATGCTGGTCTTCATAGCGAGACGGTTTGAGTATCGTAGTAGGGATGTCGTGCTGCAGTTATATAGAGCATTTGTGAGGCCACTCCTTGAGTATTGTGTGCAGTTTTGGTCTCCGAGTTTCAAGAAGGGCATTCTTGCCATTTAGGGTGTCCAACGAAGGTTTATCAGACTAATTTCCCGGATGGCAGGACTGACATATGAAGAAGGAGCTTTACACAGTAACTTCATTTGAAGCCAACTTGTGACAATAAGCGATTATCATTTCATTTCGTATCTGCCTTTGGCCCAGATATCTGAATATGTTTGCTGAACAAAAACCTATCTATCTCGGAATTAAACGTTATGTCTGATCTCTCCCGAACGGCCAGGCCCTATTTTTTAGACCGCACCCCCGTACTTTTACTCTCTCAACCAGCATAAATGTTAGCTGAGCTGTCTTTTCCTGTTAGTATCTCCAACACTTCGATCAGATCACCCCTCAACCTTCTAACATAAACATCCAGCCATACAGCCTTATACCCAACAAAACCAATCCTGTTCCACAGGGGAAAAAATCATGAACATTGACAATAACAGGATGAAATTGGCTGAGTTAATAAACAGTAAAATGATAGATTTCCTCCGACTCTCCGTCTCTGTGTCTCTGGGACTGTCCCGACTGCTGTGATCCCGCAATATCCTGCGGGCCCTGCTGCTCACGACAATGTGTCTGACGGTGCAAACATTGAGCAGCAGAATCAGGGCAAATGGAACACACGGGGTTAGAATGTGGTGGAGGAACTCGAATGTTGTCCAGACCCGAGAGTCATAAATATCCGTTGTGACAGAACAAAACCACAGTTCAATAATCAGCCAATACCGTCCGCTGAACATAAAGTACCAGACAATAGAGTGCGAGTGGAAGGGAGTTTCTCAAAATGGAGAACTGTGACCAGTGGTGTTCCACAGGGATCCTCGCTGGGACCACTGTTGTTTGTGATATACATAAATGATCTGGAGGAAGGTATAAGTGGTCTGATTAGCAAGTTTGCAGATGACACTAAGATTGGTGGCGTCGCAGATAGTGAATGGGACTGTCAGAGAATACAGCAGAATACATTGGAGAGTTGGGCGGAGAAATGGCAGACAGAGTTCAATCCGGGAAAATGCGAGGTGATGCATTTTGGAAGTTCCAATTCAAGAGCGAACTATACGGCAAATGAAAAAGCCTTGGGGAAAATTGATGTACAGAGAGATCTGGGTGTTCAGATCCATTGTACCCTGAAGGCAGGTCGATAGAGTGGTCAAGAAGGCATATAGCATGCTTTCCTTCATCGGAAGGTTACCCACACTCCCCAAGGCATCAATCTAAAACTCGATTCTGTCTCATTTGTACCCTTATTCCCCTTTACACAAGGAGGACAAAACTATACACAATGCCCACAAATGATGGCTTACCATTGTTCCAGGCGTGGCAAGCAAAACGTTCTTTTGCTGGACTAACATCCTCTTGCAACGAAAGCCAGCCTATATTTTACCTTCGTAGTTCACTGATGAACCTGCATGTGGGCTTGTATTTACATATACGTAATCTTATGCAAGTCACCTCGGATATCAAGGTTTCTCACTATTTCTGAAATACTCTCTCAGTTCGTCGATCCTCCCTGATTTTCTACATGACAATATTTCATTATCCTCCATTATTGTCCCTCGCATATTCATCTCCAATTATTTACATCTGCCTAAATCCTTTGATGCCTCCTTTCATCGCCGCCACTGCTAATTTATCCACCTAGTTCTGTGTCGACAGCAACATTATGAAGCACTGTTGCGTTTGAAACACGTTCCCACCTCCACCACATCAAACACCTTGACATAGATTATGAGCAGCTGGGAGCCCAAGGACATATGCGATGGGTGCCGATGTTCCGATAATTTGACGGTCACCCACTTATTGCTGCATTTCCTTTAGTTTAGATGATGCAAAGAAATGCATTAGTTTAGAGGGGGCTGTCCCAATGTTAAATATGTTTCCGCACTGATGTGACTGGATTTCAGACATGTCCATAAATAAATTCCTCTGAACTCGCCTGCTGCTCTAATAGGAATGTTTCACTTCGGAAGGTTGAATAATATTTCCAACTGAAGAAATATGAACGGCATTGCCACGTTATGTTTTCATTGTTTTTGTTTAAAACAGCAATTACTCGCGTGAACTGCTCCGGCTGTAAGGTTTAAATTACATTGGATCACTTGTGTAAAGTTCCAAACTAAATGCATAGACTTCTAGTTAATGCATTTTCTTTTTTAAATAAATTTACGGTACCAAATTATTTTTTTCCAATTAAAGGGCAATTTAACATGGCCGAATACACCTAGCCTGCATATCTTTGGGATGTTGGGGCGGAACCCATGCAAACACGCAGAGATTGTGCAAACTTCACATGGACAGTGACCGGGAGCCGGGATCGAACCTGGGACCTCGGCGCCGTGAGGCAGCAGGACTAACCCACTGCGCCACCGTGCTTCCCTGTTAATGCATTTTCTAACGATTCAGGACTGGAATCAATTGAATATATTTGCATTTGCTAAAAATAATGAGGCAATCCGGCCCCACATCTCCTGCACTGTCATTGATACAGAACACAATCTTCCTCGCTCCCTGGTTAATCCAACCTCATCCCCACTTCCTCATCATCTTTTAGATCAACCACTCACTTCCAGATAAAACACACCTAAATGATACTACTTTTGTCACAACTACTTTAGAAAGTACCATATTGTATACTCTGTCCACTCTCTGGGTTAAAATGTCTTCTCAATTCCACATTTCATACTTTAGAGTAAATACTGACCGCTCGTTATTTAGCTGGGTGCTTACCCTATGTTACATAAATAAAGAAAATGCTGGATACGTTGAACAAGTCCGGCAGCATCTGCGGAGAGAAATAGAGTCAGGGTTTTGGATCTACATAATACTTATTATCTACATAATACTTATACGTTGTGTAAACAACGGAATGACTTCATGCCATGATTTGGAGGGTGGAAAAGTATCAATTGGAAATGAGAGACAGTTGATCTGCTCGTGGCCTGGATACAGCAGAGTTTGGTTCGACCTAAATTCCCTCTTTAACGACCAATCAGTCGAGTGTCCCAAAGCCACAGAAATGAAGGAATTTATAAACGTGGTGACAACGCTGAAGAACGTGTGTCCACATTGTGAAGTGAACCTGCACGGAATTTGCAGTTACAAACATAGTTATAGAGGCCTTCAGGCCTCCAGCACCACTGTTTCCCCGAGGAGAGGCAATCATATCCTTATCTGCTTTCAACCTGGATCAAGTAATGGGGTGGGGTATTCGGCATCGACAGGGCCCATTCATTAACGAGGGTCATCACGAGATTTTAGAAGTTGAATTGGAGGGCAGAACGTGAACCCAGTGCGGGAATGTTTAGTCAATATATTTTGCGATATTCTGTTAGTTCTGAGTCACCGTCCTTCCTGCTCGTGTCGAAGTTCCTCTTTCTATCATCTGCAGCATCTTTGAATTCAAAACACTTTTTTCCCCCAAAACATGACACCTCAAATCTAATGCTGTCGTCTCAAATAGTGACCACGTTCTCAATGTTGGCTGATTTTTGAGTCTTGTTTCCAGGTTTCTGCTCACGGAAAGCCACTTTGTGATATTTGCGAGATTGTTTCCTTTAACACTTGAACAACCAAACAGTCCTCCTGAAAAATTCAAGCAATAGTCACATCTGGCAGCTATTTTTTAAACTACTTCCTCAAGCAGTCTTCTGGAGCTCTGCACATCACTGAGGCACGGATGTGTAGAATGGGCCGAAACTAACGGTTGCCAAAATTGCAGTTATTGTGCTCAGGATTGTTTAACATATAGCAAAGTCTTGATTGTCATAGTCAATGTTTCCACCTGCTCCGTATTGGAGCACGGACACTTACATTTATATTCTTTGTCTTGATCTCGCCACGTGAGGATCTGGAAAACGTTCAGAGTTTGCAGACAAAGTCAACTATTTCATCATTTTTGTTCCATACATTTGAAGAGCTTTCCTAAGAACGTAAGATCATCATTATCTTAGACATTCGGACACGAGTAGGCCATTCGGCTGCTCGAACCTGGACCTCCATTAGTTGCATACACCGCGTTAGGCGTTTGTGACAGTTGGAAAGCTACTCTTGTAACATTTTTCACATCTAACTATATAAACGGCACCCTTTTCTATTAGTCTGCTGGGACTGGACGTGTCATTGATGTGGAGATCTGTATAGAGGGCGGAGACTTCAATGCAGACAGTGAAGCAGCTGCTGTTTGTCAGCAGCATTTATCCTGCAACCTTCGTGTGTTCAATAGAATAGGGGACGGGAAATTCAGCAATCCATGCGATAATGGTTGACACAGGAGACAGAAACGCTGTCCGTGTGGAGTTTTAACATTCTCCCCGTATCTGCGTGGGTTTCGCCCCCACATAACAAACATGTGCAGGTGCGGTAGCTTGACCAGGCTAAATGGCCCCTTTATTTGAAAAAAATACTTAAATACACTAAATGTATTTTTAAAAAATAGTGAGAGGGCGGCATGTGGCGCAGTGGTTAGCACTGGGACTGCATCGCTGAGAGCCCAGGTTCGAATCCCGGCCCTGGGTCAATGCCCGTGTGGAACAAAGAATAAAGAAAATTACAGCACAGGAACAGGCCATTCGGCCCTACCAGCCTGCGCCGATCAACATCCTTTATCTAAACCTGTCACCTATTTTCCAAGGATCTACTTCCCTCTGTTCCCCGCCCGTTCATCTTTCTGTCTAGATGCATCTTAAATGATGCCATTGTGCTCGCCTCTACCACCTCCGCTGGGAAAGAGTTCCAGGCACCCACCACCCTCTGCGTAAAAAACTTTCCACGGACATCCCCCTTAAACTTTCCCCCTCTCACCTTGAAATCGTGACCCCTTGTAATTGACACCCCCACTCTTGGAAAAAGCTTGCTGCTATACACCCTGTCCATACCTCTCATAATTTTGTAAACCTCAATCAGGTCCCCTCTCAACCTCCGTCTTTCCAACGAAAACAGTCCTAATCTACTCAACCTTTTACAAAGCTAGCACCCTCCATACCAGGCAACATCCTGGTGAACCTCCTCTTCACCCTCTCTAAAGCAACCACATCCTTCTGGTAATGTCGCGACCAGAACTGCACGCAGTATTCCAAATGTGGCCTAACCAAAGTCCTATACAACTGTAACATGATCTGCCGACTCTTGTACTCAATATCCCGTCCGATGAAGGCAAGCATGCTGTATGCGTTCTTGTCCACTCTGTCGACCTGCGTTGCCACCTTCAGGGTACAATGGACCTGAACTCCCAGATATCTCTGTACATCAATTTTCGCCACGACTCTTGCATTGACCGTATAGTCCGCTCTTGAATTAGATCTTCCAAAATGCATCACTTCGCATTTGCCTGGATTGAAATGCATCTGCCATTTCTCTGCCCAACTCTCCAATCTATTTATATTTTGCTGAACTCTCTGACAGTCCTCCTCGCTATCTGCAACTCCACCAATCTTAGTATAATTTGCAAACTTGCTAATCAGACCACCTATAACTTCGTCCAGATCATTTATGTATATCACAAACAACAGTGTCCGAGCACGGATCCCTGAGAAACACCACTAGTCACCTTTCTGCATTTTGAGACACTCCCTTCCACCACTACTCTCTGTCTCCTGTTGCCCAGCCAGTTCTTTATCCATCTAGCTAGTACACCCTGAGCCCCATACGACTTCACTTTTTCCATCAACCTGCCATGCGAAACTTTATCAAACGCCTTACTGAAGTCCATGTATATGACATCTACATCCCTTCCCTCATCAATTAACGTTGTCATTTCCTCAAAAAATTCTATTAGGTTTGTAAGACACGACCTTCCCTGCACAAAACCATGCTGCCTATCACTGATAAGTCTATTTTTTCCCAAATGTGAATAGATCCTATCCCTCAGTATCTTCTCCAACAGTTTGCCTACCACTGACGTAACGCTCACAGGTCTATAATTCCCGAGATTATCCCTGCTATCCTTCTTAAACAAAGGGACAACATTAGCAATTCTCCAGTCCTCCGGGACCTTACCCGTGATCAAGAATGCTGCAAAGATATCTGTTAAGGCCCCAGCTATTTATTCCCCCGCTTCCCTCAGTAACCTGGGATAGACCCCATCCGGACCTGGGGACTTGTCCACCTTAATGCCTTTTAGACTACCCAAAACGTTCCCCTTCCTTATGCCGACTTGACCGAGAGTATTTAAACATCCATCCTTAGCCTCAACATCCGTCATGTCCCTCTCCTTGGTGATGCAAAGTACTCTTTAAGAATCTCACCCATTTCCTCTGAATCCACGCATACATTCCCTCATTTGTCTTTGGGTGGGCCATCCTTTCCCTAGTTACCCTGTTGCTCCTTATATACGAATAAAATGCTTTGAGATTTTCCATAACCCTGTTAGCCAAAGATATTTCATGACCCCTTTTAGTCCTCTTTATTGCGCGTTTGAGTTTTGTCCTACTTTCCCGATATACCTCCAAAGCTTCATCAGATTTAAGTCGCCTAGATCTTATGTATGCTTCCTTTTTCATCTCAGCTCGTCTTACAATTCCACCCGTCGTCCATGATTCCCTAATCTTGCCATTTCTATTCCTCATTTTCACAGGGACATGTCTGTCCTGCACTCTAATCAACCTTTCCTTAAAAGACTCCCACATTTCAAATGTGGATTTATCCTTAAAGAGCTGCACCCAATCCACATTCCCTAGCTCCTGCCGAATTTTGTTATACTTGGCCTTTCCCCAATTTAGCACTCTTTCTTTAGGACCACTCTCGTCTTTGTCCATGAGTATTCTAAAAGTTACGGACTTGTGATCGCTATTCCCAAAGTAATCACCGACTGAAACCTTAACCACCTGACCACGATCATTCCCCAATACCAGGTCCAGTATGGCGCCTTCCCGAGTTCGATCATATACATACTGCTCTAAAAAACTGACCTGGATGCTCCTTACAAATTCTGCTCCATTAACGCCTCCAACACTACACGAGTCCCATTCAATGTGGGGAAGTTAAAATCTCCCATCACGACCACCTTATTGCTCCTACATTTTTCTATAATCTGTCGACATATTTGTACCTCTACTTCACGTACGCTTTTGGGAGGCCTGTAGTAAAGCCCCAACAATGTCAATCCACCCTTCAGAAAGCTTAGTTCTACCCATATTGCCTCAGTGCTCGAATCCTTCTTCGTGCCCTCCTTAATCATAGCTGCGATGTCATCTCTGACCAGTAATGCAACTCCTCCACCAATTTTACCTCCCTCTCTATCCCTCCTGAAGCATCTATACCCTGGGATATTTAGTTGCCAGTCTTGCCCTTCCCTCAACCAAGTCTCCGTAATACCAATAACATCATATTCCCAGATACTAATCCAAGCCCTAAATGCATCTGCCTTATCAGCTACACTTCTCGCATTGAAACAAATGCACCTCAGACGACCTGTCCCTTTGCGTTCATCATCTCTTCCCTGTCTACTCTTCCCCTTAGTCACATTGAGTTTATTATCTAGCACCTTACTGGCTTTAGTTGCTGCCTCTTTACTGACCTCTAACTTCCTAATCTGGTTCCTATCCCCCTGTCACATTAGTTTAAAACCTCCCCAACAGTGTTTGCACATTCTCCACATGTCTGCGTGGGTTTCACACCCACAAACCAAAGATGGACTGATTAGGTTGATTGGCCACGCTAAGTTGCCCCTTAATTGGAAAAGAAAAAGATAATTAGCTACTCCAGAAAAAAATTGAAATTCAGTGAGCAGGATGGAGCTTGTATGTGAGGGATATGTTTATCAGCAGCAGAAGGAGGGCTTAGGGTGGCAAAGTCACGTCAAAGAATAATAACAGCAGATGCAGAGCAACATTATCTAAACAAACATGTCTTTGAAATGTCACACATACCCACACTGGATACATATATGTGCTCTTTTAATTAAAATCTGGATAAAAAACCAATCCCTGTCAACCCAAGGGACAGAGGGAAAATTGGATATACAATTGGCTCAATGGTAGGAAGCAGAGTGTAATGGTGGAAGGATGCTTGTCGGACTCCAGACCTGTGGCACTGCATGTCTCTCTGTCTTCGCTCTCTCTCTCTTTATCTCTCTCTGCGTCTCTCTCTCCCTATCACTCTGTCTCTCCCCGCTCTCTGCGTCGCGCCCTCCCCCACTTTCTCTCGCTTTTTCTCACGCTACCTCTCTGACTCTCTCTGTCTGACACCCTCTCTTTCTCTCTCTCTTTATCTCTGACTCTCTCTCTCGTTGTCTTGCCCTCGCTCTGCGTCTCTCCCTGACTGCATGTCTCTCTCACTCTTTCTCTGCCTATCTCTCTCCCTATCTCTGTTTTTCTGTCACTCTCTCTCTCGTTCCCTTTCTCCTGCTCTCTCTGTCGCTATTTGTCTCTGTCTGTCTCTCTCTTCGTGTCTGTTTCAGTCTCCCGCTCTCTCTCTCTCTGTCTCTCTCTCTCTATATATATCTCTCTCTTTCTCTCTTTCGCCCTAACCTCTCACTTTCTCTCTCTGCCTTGCTCTCAATCATTCTCTCTTTCTCTATGTCTCTGTCTCTCTCTGTCTCAGTCGCTCTCTGTATGTCTCTATTTCCATCTCGCTCTGTCTTTTTCTCTGAGTCTGCCCGTCTTTCTATCTCTTTCTCTCTCTCTATGTATCTCTCTGCCTCTTTCTTTCGCCCTCTATTTCTCTGTCTCCCTCTTATTCTTTGTCTCTCGCTCTGTCTCTTCTTAAATTTTTTTTTTTAGAGTACCCAATTTTTCTCCAATTAAGCGGCAAATTAGCGTGGCCAATCCACCTACCCTGCACATCTTTGGGTTGTGGGGAGAAACCCACGCAAACACGGGGAGAATGTGCAAACTCCACACGGACAGTGACCCAGAGCCGGGATAAAACCTGAGATCTCGGCCCCGTGAGGCAACAGTGCTACTCTCTGCACCACCGTGCTGCCCTTTATCTCTCTCTGTCGCGCTCTGTCTCTTTGTCTCACCGCCTCACTCTCTCTCTCTCTTCTCTCTCCCCTTGCTTCACGATGTCTCTGCCTCTCCCCCTCTCTCGCGGTCTCTTTCTGCCCGTGTTTCTTTCTCTCTCTTTCTCTCCCCTATCTCTCTGCGTCTCTCTTTCTAGCTTACTATTTCTCTCTCTCTCGTCCTTCTCACTCTATTCTCTCTCTTTTTGCCTCTGTCTGTCTCTGTCGCTCTTTTTCTCTTTCCCTGACTCGCTGACTTTCTCTTTCTGTCAGCCTTTCTCTATATCCTTCTCTCCGTGTCATTCTCTCTCATCCTCTACTTCTCTCTCTTTCGCTCTCTCTCTCTGTCTGTCTCTTCCTGTCTATCTCTCTTTCTCTGTATCTCGCTCGCTGTACCTTTCTCTCTCTCTGTCTTCCTTTTTCTCTATCTGGCTGTCTCTCCCTCTCCCGCTCTCTCTATTTATATATAGAGAGAGGGAGAGAGGGCATATCCATCTGTATCTTTCTCTCCGTCTCTCTCTCTCCCTCTATCTCTGTCCGAGGCCACGGGCCTCCTCTCCCTGCCGTTTGAGGAGGTTGTATCTGAGAAAAGGGGCGCTGTGGGGTTCTCGGCCGGTGGACTGACGGAGATCTGACAACACGCCGCCGATCTTCGCCTCACCGTCCTGACTATGTTTCGGGGACTCCCACCTGCGCGGACCCCTGTCTACAGCCTGAATGTATAATCCAGCAAGGGATGTTTAAGAAACGTGAGGTGACCAGGTTGAAGATGGACACCGACTTAGAGATGAGAAGCGGGAGGGCGAAGAGGCGGAACGGGGTGGGGGACCGTCCCACCTCGCGCGGACGTTGGTGTGGAATATGCCTGGCTGGAGGAAGCCGCAGGTTGACGGTGAGGAGCCGGAGTCGGCGCAGAGCCTCCCCTTCGCCGCCAAGTCCAGCCTGTGTGTCCATTACGGCCCCCGACCGACCCAAGTAGTGGGTCTGAAACTGGGCCGGAACTCCCTGAAGGCTGTGCGGAAAGATACCGTACTCCAGGAGTGATCCCACAAAGAGACGACGATGTGGTCGATTAAAACAAAACTTTATTAACACAGCATGAAAATAACTTTAACATCACATAAGACAATATCATATAATTACCCATTAATCAATGCAGTGACACAATACCCCATTAACTTATCTTTACTCCCAGACAAACACCAAGAAAAAAAAAACAGTCTCAGCTCTTGGAGAAAATATGTGGAGTCCATTCTACCCTTTGCGCCTGCTCCGATCTTAATTCTGATCTTGGCTGATCATCGAACTCAGTCACCCGTAGGGCAGCCTGGTGGCGCAGTGGTTAGCCCTGCTGCCTCAGGGTGCCGAGGTTCCAGGTTCAATCCCGGCTCTGGGTCACTGTCTGTGTGGCATTTGTACATTCACCCCTTGTTTGCGTGGGTTTCGCCCCCAAAACCCAAAAATGAGGAGAGTAGGTGGATTCGCCACACTAAAGTACCCCTTAATTGGGAAAAAAATGAATTGGGCATTCCACGTTTTAAAAAAACTCAGTCACCTGCTCCCCACCCCCTCAGATTCTGTTGCACCAAGAGTGAAATCGAACCGCTTCTCGAAAACATACACTGTTTTGGTCTCAATTGCTTTCTGTGGGAGCGAACTCCACAGACCAACCAATATTTCAATGATGAAATATCTCATCATCTCTGCCCTAAACGGTCTACCCCGTATCCTCAAACCGCGACCCCCCTGGTATGGAAACTCCCACCATCGGGATCGTCCGTCCTGCATCTACCCTGTCGGGTCCTGTTGTAAATTCGTAGATTTCTATACGATCCTCCAACATTCTACTGAACTCCTGACACTACAATGCTAATTGACTCCATCTCTCCACCAACGTCAGTCCCGCTATCCAATGAATTTGTCTGGTAAACTTTCGCTGCTCTCACTCTGGAGCAAGAACAAAGTTCCTCACATAAGGATGCTAAAAATCTTCCAGTCGTGGCCTCACCAAGTCAAAGGAGGAGGGGGATGAATGGCCTCCACCTGTTGATGTGTAACAGGCTGGAGGAGAGGGGCTGAATGATCTTGTCCTGTTCCTAGGAAACAGGCTCTTGAATTGGATGGAGGGAGTGAGGTGGGAACGTCTGCTCAAAGAAACTTCCTATTGCCTCCCCGGGCGGGTGAAAAGGTTAGCTCCCTTGCGGAGGACCCCCCAGTAGGCGTCCTTGAACTGTCGATTCATTATGGCGTAGAGAATGGGGTTGATGCAGCTATTCAGCCACGTGAAATTGCCAGCCACCATGTGGACGAGTACGGGGGCCCGCTTCTTCCCGTCCACCACATGCAGAAAGCAGAAGGGGAAGTAGCAGGTCACGTAGACGAGGAACATTGCGAAGCACATGCGGGTCACCTTCCGGAACTCGGCGCTGCTGCTCCTCTTGGCTTGGCAGCTGAAGGACCCGCTCTCCCCGCCCTGGAAGACCACTTCGGTGCCAGGGGCTGCGGTCTCAACGCTCGTGGCATCAGTCGACCTTGTGGGCGCCTCCCCGGACAGGGAGTTGGCGCTGGGGCCGTCGGCGATCCCGCTGTCCGCAGTGGAGACCCCATCCGCCATTGGCTTCCTCCCGCGACCATCGCCCTCCAGCCGGTACCCGTCCAGTGCCTGGGCCGCCGCCTTCACCTTGCGATGGATGAGGAAGTAAAAGATCCCGATGCAGCTGAGCCCAAGGCCGAACATGAAGAACATGAGGATGGTGGTGTAAGGCCTCCCCCGCTCCCGGTGGAAGCTGCACGTGCAGACTGGCGGCAGGAAGACATAGATATTCCAGAGAGGCCCGAAAAGCGCCAGGCCCAACAACCAGGGCAGGGCCACGAAGAAGGGCATCATGTGGCGGGAGAAGACCCGGTCGAACCTCCGGGTGTCCGAGATGAGGACGTAGCGGCTCATGGCGATAAGGATCAGGCTGAAGATGGAGACGGAGTTGGCCAGAAAGAGGAATAGGCCGAAGACACGGCACATGCCCTCGCCCTGCCGCCAGGCGAAGTGGATGAAGGTGTCGGTCGTTACCGGCTGGAGGAAGGCGCAGTAGATGAGGTCGGCCACCGTCAGGTTGAGGATGAGCACGTTGAGGCGGGTGCGGATCTTCTTGTCCGTGGCGAAGGCCAGCACGGTCATGACGTTGCCCACGGTCCCCACGGCCGTCACCAGGATCCCCAGCAGGGCGCCAAAGTAGCGGTAGTTGACGACAGCCGGGTGGCAGGTCACGTTGCTGAAGGAGGAGTTGGGATCCATCGAGCTCCCCTTGTGAGAAAGGCCGCAATCGAAGACCACAATTGAAAATCACAATCGAAAACGACACTTGAAGACCACAACCGAACCGAAGAGGGAAGGAGCGTCTTGAGATTGGGGACGAGCAGCGATGGTGTCTCGACCCGGTGAGTGCAGTTGTTGTGGCGACTGCACACCCTCTGATCGGCACTCGCTCGGAGCCTCTTTATAGAGCAGTGCGGCTGCGGGAGAGTTTGCACAAACGGTTCCTCTGACGCCCGCTTTGTTCCAGAGCTGCTTCTCTTTTCTGAGGCCTCCTCTCCAAATCACCCAGAGAGGGAGAGGGAGAGAGAGGGAGAGGGAGACGGAAATTCCACTGCCAACAATTTGGCAATACTTGGAACGATTCCGCTAAACGCTCAGGAGACTTGCAGTCATATCCGAAACTCCGAGGACATTCGGGTGAGATCAAAAAGGGGACGGACCCAACAGACGTCATCCAAACCACAGCCCAGTTGGAAAGGGTCAACGCAGGGAATGTGCTTACTCTGAAGTGGCAGATAGACCAGAACTAGGGGGGCGGGGGGGGCGGGGCGGGGGGGGGGGGGGGTCAGTATCAGATGGTCGCTAGAAAATTAACTCGGATTGGGGGATGGTAGGGGCTGCTGGAATTCAGGAGATACCGCTTTATTCAATGAATATATTATGGAGGATAACGGCCTCTGTGTATATCATAGAAAAAGTAGTCTCTGCGGATATTAAAGTGAATAATAGACGCAATGTATATAACAGAATCTGTGTACATAATAGAGAATAACAGTCCCTGTGAATATCATGGAGAATAACAGCCCCGTGAATATTACAGATAACAGTCCCCGAGGCTATCAGTCACTGTGTATATTATAGTGAATAACAGCCCATGTGTATATTATAGAGAATAACAGCCCCTGTGTATATTATAGAGAATAACAGCTCCTGTGTATATTATAGAGAATAACAGTCCCCGTTTATATTATGGAGAATAACGCTGCCTGTTTATATTATAGAGAAAACAGTCCCGGTGTAGATTATAGATAATAACAGTCCCTGTGCATATTATAGATAATAACAGTCCCTTCGTATGTTGGAGAGAACAAGCGTCCCTCTGAATATTTCAGTGAATATGCTTTTATGTTGGTAAGATTATTGCCAAAGGGTTTAAAACATTTTGTCTTGTCTTTTGGTTCACCGAGGGGTCATTTTTCTTTGAGTAGTTCAACGTCGGTCAGTGACGCTGCAACAGCTTCCAGTCTGCATGTACCAGCCCCGCCCGCTATGCCTACAGGGCCCCCGATTTCAACAGACTGTTCCCCGGCAGTGGTCACGAGAGCATCTGGGCCCCCGAGCCTCCGTCACGAGACCGCTGAATCATTCGCTCCAGCTCGTCAGGTTTCCTGCAGGGGCTGCAGTTGTGAAATAAATGTCAGCATGTTTCCTGCTCAAGAAAAACCGCTGCTGGTGACCCAAGGCATCCTTTCCTCATCGCAATCTGCACAGTATTACGCCATTGGTTATAGGCAACTCCAGTTTCTCCCAATCATTCTATGTGCGTAGAACAAATAACAAAGGAAAGTACAGCACAGGAACAGGCACATCGGCCATACAAGACTGTACTGTCCCCGTATAACCGCATATAGCGTCTACACTTCCGGGTTCACTTTCCCTCCATTCTCATCCTGTTCATGTGTTTGTCACTCCAAAACGTCACTCTTGTTGCTTCGTCCACAACCTCATGCGGCATCGCGTTCCAGGCTCCCACGACCCTCTGTTTAAAAAAGCTCCATCGCACATCACCACTAATCATGGCCCATCGCACCTAAAACCTACAAATTTAACCTTCTACTCTGGGAAAAGGCTTCTGACTATCTAGTCTGCCTGTGAAATCTCCTTCCCCTGTCTCTCCCCTCCCTCTCCTCTCTCCATTCTCTCCATCTCCCCTCGCGCTTCGCTCTTTCTCCAATCCCTCTCCGGTCTGTCTCGCCTCTTTCTCTCCCCTATCTGCGTTCTCTCTCCTTGCATGTCTCCCGACTCTCCCCTCTCTCTCCCCGCTCTCCTGCTTTCTCCTCTCTGTAGGCGACTGCAGAAAATACGGAGGCATGTGATTTAGGGTTATTTCGCAGTTTGGATCAGAAATTGGCTAGCTGAAGAAGACAAATGGTGGTGGTTGATGGGAAATGTTCAGACTGGAGTCCAGTTACCAGTGGTGTACCAGAAGGATCTGTTTTGGGGCCACTGCTGTTTGTCATTTTTATAAATGATCTGGAGGAGGGCGTAGAAGGATGGATGAGTACATTTGCAGATGACACTAAAGTCGGTGGAGTTGTGGACAGTGCGGAAGGATGTTACAAGTTACAGAGGGACATAGACAAGCTGCAGCGCTGGGCTGAGAGGTGTCAAATGGAGTTTAATACAGAAAAGTGTGTGGTGATTCATTTTAGAAGGAATAACAGGAAGACTGAGTACTGGGCTAACGGTAAGATTCTTGGCAGTGTGGATGAGCAGAGAGATCTCGGTGTCCATATGCATAGATCCCTGAAAGTTGCCACCCAGTTTGAGAGGGTTGTTCAGAGGGCGTACGGTGTGTTAGCTTTTATTGGTAGAGGGATTGAGTTTAGGAGCCATGAGGTCATGTTGCATCACACAACACTCTGATGCGGCCGCAGTTGGAGTATTGCGTGCAATTCTGGTCGCCGCATTATAGGAAGGATGTGGAAGCATTGGAAAGTGTGCAGACGAGATTTACCAGAATGTTGCCTGGTATGGAGGGAAGATCTTATGAGGAAAGGCTGAGGGAGTTGAGGCTGATTTCGTTAGAGAGAAGAAGGTTAAGAGGTGACTTAATTGAGGCATACAAAAAATCATGAACATTGACAATAACAGGATGAAATTGGCTGAGATAATGAACAGTAAAATCATAGATTTCCTTCGACTCTCCATCTCTGGGTCTCTGGGACTGTCCCGACTGCTGTGATCCCGCAATATCCTGCGGGCCCTGCTGCTCACGACAATGTGTCTGACGGTGCAAACATTGAGCAACATAATCAGGGCAAATGGAACACCCGGGGTTAGAATGTTGTGGAGGAACTCGAATGTTGTCCAGACCCGAGAGTCATAAATATCCGTTGTGACAGAACAAAACCACAGTTCAATAAACAGCCAATACCGTCCGCTGAACATAAAGTACCAGACAATAGAGTCCGTGTGGAAGGGAGTTTCTCAAAATGGAGAACTGTGACCAATGATGTTCCACAGGGATCCGTGCTGGGACCACTGTTGTTTGTGATATACATAAATGATCTGGAGGGAGGTATAAGTGGTCTGATTAGCAAGTTTGCAGATGACACTAAGATTGGTGGCATCGCAGATAGTGAATGGGACTGTCAGAGAATACAGCAGAATACATTGGAGAGTTGGGCAGAGAAATGGCAGATAGAGTTCAACCCGGGAAAATGCGAGGTGATGCATTTTGGTAGTTCCAATTCAAGAGCGAACTGTACGGTAAATGAAAAAGCCCTGGGGAAAATTGATGTACAGAGAGATCTGGGTGTTCAGGTCCATTGTACACTGAAGGTGGCTGCGCTGGTCGATAGAGTGGTCAAGAAGGCATACGGCATGCTTTCCTTCATCGGAAGGGGTATTGAGTACAAGAGTTGGCAGGTCATGTTACAGTTGTATAAGACTGGTTGTGCCACATTTGGAATACTGCATACAATTATGGTCGCCACAATACCAAAACGATGTGGATGCTTTGGAGAAGGTGCACATGTGGTTCACCAGGGTATTACCTGGCATGGGGAGCGCTATCTATGAAGAGAGGTTGAGTAGATTAGGATTATTGTCATTAGAAAGACGGAGGTTGAGGGGTGACCTCAATGAGGTCTGCAAAATCATGAGAGGTATAGACAGGGTGGATTCATGAATGGGAAGGGAGCAGAGGGATACAGATCCTTAGAAGATAGGCGATAGTATTAAATAGGGGATCTGAATCGGCGCAGGCTTGGAGGGTCGAAGGGCGTGTTTCTGTGCTGTAAGTTTTCTTTGCTCTTTGTTCTTCTTTGTTCTTCAAACAGCTCCGCTCAATCACTGTTCCCAGAACCACAGCCGCAGTTTTATCGCTGCCATATTTACTTTTCAGCTCCGGCCAACAAATGAAGAAAGAACAATGAAAATTACAGCACTGGAACAGGCCCTTCGGCCCTCCCAACCTGCGCCGATCCAGATCATTTATCTGAAACTGTCTTCAATTTTCCAAGTATCAACTTACCTGTGTTCCCCGCCTGTTCATATATATCTTTCGATGCATCTTAAAATAATTCTATCGTGCCCTCTTCTACTACCTCCGCTGACAAAGCGTTCCAGGCACCCACCACCCTCTACGTAAAAAACTTTCCACGCACATCTCCCTTAAACATTCCCACTCTCACCTTGAAATCGTGACCCCTTGTAATTACCACCCCCACTCTTCGAAAAAGCTTGTTGCTACCCACCCTGTCCATACCTCTCTTAATTTTGTAGACTTCAATCAGATCCTCACTCAATCTTTCAAAAAGGTGTTAACAAGGGTTGAAGGTGAGCACATTACTCTTAGAGTAAAGGGTAAGCCTCGTAGACGGAGCAAACCCTGGACTTGGGATTTCGAGGCCATGGCCAAGAGGAAGAAAGAGGCATATGGCATGCAAAGACAGCTGGGATCAAATGGATCCTTGAAGAGTGTATGGCTTTTCGGAGTAGAGTTAAGAGAGAAATCAGGAGGGCCAAAAGGGGGCAGGAGATTATATTGGCAGATAAGGGATTGAAAAGGTCCTAAATGAATATTTCTCGTCTGTATTTACTGTTGAGAAAGGCGCAAATGTTAGGGAAATTGGAGAAATATAAAGTGATGTCTTGAGGAGTGTACATATTACAGAGAAAGATGTGCTGGAGGTATTAACGCGCATCAAGATAGATGAATCCCCGGGCCTGATGAAATGTCTCCCAGGACGTTTTGGGAGGCTAGGGAGGAAATTGACGGCCTCCTAGCTGAGATATTTCAATCATCGACAGAAAGAGGAGAGGTGCCTGAAGATTGGAGGGTAGCAAATGTTGTGCCCTTGTTTAAGAAGTGCTCTATGGATAAGCCTGGGAACTACAGACCGTTTAGCCTTACTTCTGGAGTGGCTAAATTCTTAGAAAGTATTCTAAGGTACAGGATCTTCAGGCATTTCGACAGCCAAGGGCGAATTAAGGAAAGCCAGCATGGATTTGTAAGGGGAAAGTCATGTCTCACCAAATTGATTGATTTTTTTGAAAGGATAACCACGAAAGTCGGTGAGGGTAGTGCAGTCGACGTTGTCTACAGGGATTGAGCAAGGCCTTTTGACAACGTACCGCATGGTAGGCGTTAAATCTCATGGAATCCAGGGTGAGGTAGCCAATTGGATACAAAATTGGCTGGGCGACCAAAGCCAACGGGTGGTTGTGGAGAATTGTTTTTCAAGCTGGAGGTCTGTGATCAGCGGTGTACCTCAGGGATCGGTGCTGGGTTCACTTTTATTTGTTATATATATTAATAAATTAGATGAGAATTTTCGAGGCATGGTTAGTAAGTTTGAAGATGACACGAAGATTGGTGGCATAGTAGATAGTGAAGAAGGTTACCTAAGATTGCAACAAAATATTGAACAATTCGGCCAGTGGACAGATGAATAGCAGATGGAGGTTAATTTGGATAACTATGAGGTGATACATTTTGGGAGATCAAATCAGGGCAGGTTCTACACTGTTAATGGTAGGGAGTTGGGGAGAGTTACAGAACAAAGAGATCTAGGGGTACAGTTTCATTACTCCTTGAACGTAGAATCGTAGGTAGACAGGGTGGGGACGAAGGCATTCCGCATGATAGGTATTATTTGTCAGAATAGTGAATACAGGAGTTGGGACGTATTGTTGACGTTGTACAATACATTAGTAAGACCACGCATGGAATACTGTGCTAAGTTCCGGTCACTCTATTTTAGGAAGGATATTGGAAAACTAGAGTGCAGAAGAGATTTACGAGTATGCTACAAGGAGTTGATGGTCTGAGCTATAAGGTGAGGCTGGATAGACTGGGACCTTTTTCCTGGAGCGTCGGAGGCTAAGGTGTAATCTGAAAGAGGTTTGAAAAATACTGAGGGACACAGAAAAGGTAGATAGTCAACATCTTTTCCCAAAGGTAGAAGAGTTAGAACTAAAGGGCATACATTTTAGGTGCTATGGGAGAGATACAAACGTGACCAGAGGGGACATTTCTTCACAGAGAGCGTGGTGAGCATCTGGAATGAGCTGCCAGAGGCAGTGGTCGAGACGGGTCCAATTTTTTGCTTTAAAAAACAGTTCGACAGTTACATGGGCAGGATGGGTATAGAGGGATATGGGCTAAATGCTGGCAAGTGGGGCTAGCTTGGTGATAGAAGCTGGGCGGCAGGGACCAGCTGTGCCAAATGGCCTGTTTCCATGCTGTAAACATCTATGACTCTATGACTGTGGTGAATGTTGTTCCTCCTGTCGAGTACAAGGGTCCTTATCCTCATTCCCTTTCCAGGTTGTGGTGACTGAACTGATTTCTCCCTGAACTCTTTTCAATACGACGCTCTGAACTGACGACGTAGTGATTACAGGGACACCTGAAGTGGAGCACTTTGTAAATCTTGAAAACATCGTAAAGTGATTCAAGAAATCCAGAGTAACTAAAAAGTGAGAACTGTCCGTTCAAAGCTCAGGATGTGATATGCTCAGCATTCAGAGGAGACAGCAAAGGGCTAAATGCATTGGAGGCGAAGATCCAACTGAGTAAAGATGCACCTGCCCATCCAGGTACATGTCAGAATTGAAATCCTTTTTAGGAATGGTGAACTATCACAGACGATGTCTTCCTAATCCTAATCTTTCCACATTATTGTCAGCCTTACAGCCTTACAACAGAGCACTCAAGAAGCACCAGAGGTGGTATTGGAAAATCAATCGGAAAGAAGCGTTTGAACAGGTAAAAGGAGCTCGACAGTCATCCAGTTTTTTGTTCCAGTTTGACCCACCAAAGAGATACTCCTCACCAGTGAAGTGTCCCCTTTTGAACGAGGGGCGGTTTGGTCCATAAGGTGGAAGTTGCTGCAGAAAGTCTATTACCGATGTCTCGAGGACTTTGACCAATGCTGAACAAGCTTATTCCAGCGACTGATTTAGGTATTTGGAGTTTAAATGTTGCACCAAAACGTGACTTCCCAGTTGTTACTGACCACACGTCCATGTTTGAGTTATTTCGGGAGAACAAGGCCATTCCACCTATCGCTTCAGTCAATGCCTTATGCTAGGCTCCAGCGTTACCGCCTACGAGTACATGCTTCAAAGTAGGCCGGACATCCACATTTCAAATGTGGACGCTTTGAACCGTCTTCCTATAACTCAGCGAATACCGCCCGACTGGTGCAACATGGGGCTGTTGTTGCTTTGCACGTCCTTGTCGCGTTGTCAGTGTTTAAACTTTGGACACAAAACGACCATTTGTAATCTCGAGTCAAGAACAAGGTCCTTCATGGCTGGCAATACGTTGATAGATCTGATAACTGTGACCCTTTCAGACATGAAAATATACGTTACGTAGTGAACACGGTGTGCTATTGTCGGGAGCCCAGGTGGTTGTTGCCAATTCCACTGGAAAGCTATTTTTACAGAAACTACACTGTGCTCATCCTGGGATGACACAAATGAAGATGTTCACACGCAATTCCGTCGCCTGAGATGGACATTGAATCTGACCAAACAGTGTGTTCAGTGTCAAATGCTGCAACACCAGACCCCTCCCACCCAGGCATTGCTTTCTTTCAAACTCTTCCATCAGGCAGAAGGTACAGAATTCCGAAGACTCGCACATCCAGACATAGGAGCAGATTCTTCCCCACAGCTACGAGACTCCTGAATGGCTCTCCCTTGGACTGATTAGTCCCCTGTAAGAACACAATTCGCAATGCCCTGTGGTGCTATTGCTCATGTATTCGCTTTGTTTGGTACGTTGTTCCACACTGGAGCCAATCACTGTTTGTCGATGAACATGTGTCAATGTTCTCTGTTGATTATTCTTTTATCTACTATGTACGTACTGTGTACGTTCCCTCGGCCGCGGAAAAATACTTTTCACTGCACTTCCGTACACGTGACTCTAAATCAAGTCAAATCAAATCAAACACTTGCTGTCTGCGGCACCCACGTAGCCTTGCGAAAGGTCAGGTCGTTCTGTGGTGAGATGGCACATCGACTTTGGTGGCCCATTTCGAAGCTCCATGTTCTTGCGTATCGGGGATTCTCACACTAATTGGTTGTAAACACACAAAATGAAGTACGCAACCTCATTAGCAACGGCAGAGAAATTGCGACAGACATTCGCCAGCCATGGGTTACCTGAGGTTCTGATATAAGATAAACTTTTGTAAATGAAGAACGTAGTTTATGAGGACCAACGGCATCAACATGTTTGAACAGCTCACTACCACACGCTCCAAATGGACCTGCTGATAGAGACGTCTAGACGTTCAAGGCCATCATGAAAAAGCAGTTATCACCCATTCTGCAACTCAGATTGACTCGGTCTTTACTGACACTATAAATATACTCACACTCGGACTATATCTCTGACTAACATGGGTGCTGTCGCCGCCGAGCTGCTCATGGGCACACCCATCAGATCCGATTAGACTTTACATTTTCAAATTTGGCGGGGAGGTTGGAGATCTTTACTGACACTATATATATACTCACACTCGGACTATAACTCACACGATCATGGGTGCCGTCGCCGCCGAGCTGCTCATGGGCACACCCATCAGATCCGATTAGACCTTACATTTTCAAATTTGGCGGGGTGGTTGGAGACCAAGCAGAATGATCAGAAAGGACACCACGATTCAAAGAATGTTGAAAGCACATTTGTGGTGGTTGATTTAGATTAGGTGAAGAATTTTGGTGCTGGCCCAAATTGACTTTCGCGAACGGCCTTGGCAAAAGGAGCACCAATGTCAGGCGAGGTAAAGGCTCACGTGCGAATCTTAAACAAAACACGTCTACCAATCAAGGAGGACAGGACCACACACCGAGCTAGTGATATGGATTGGCCCTCGCTGGCATTTTACGTGAAATAGATGTGGATGAAAGTAATGCTACTGCAAGCTGCCCCGAGGATGAACTTAGTATTGTTTCAGGGCCTCTGCGGAAACTACCTGAATGGAAACATCTTCACCTCTCGAGAATAGGTCTGTTGAGGGCCAAACATCATCAACTCGTCAGCTGAAGCATTCTTCAGTGTATTGTGTCACTTTCAAAGGATTAACTAGTCCCCTGACTGCCTGACCCAATAAGAGACTATATTGAGAGAAACGTGTTGTGAACTTTGATACAAAGTTCCTTTGTTATTTGTAAATGTTAATCAGTTACTTAAAGGGGGAAGGCTGTGGCAGCCTGCCCATTTAAGGCGCAATCTCCCTGAGGGCCATGTGACTCGATAGGTCAATGGAGTCGGACGTCGGATCCCTGAGGCGCAGCCGGGTATTCCCTCCAGATGGCACTTCGAAGTCTTGTATCCTGGTAGTTTTTACTTTCAGTGTTTACTTTAAATAAACCGTTCATTCATTAATCCATCTGGTGGGCGCCACTCTATCGCCATCCTACAAATACATAAATGAAGATCAGGTCCCTCGTCGATATGTAGTTATTTTGAAAACAATAACTCAATTAATAACATGTGATCTGATTTTCAACTGTGATGGCCCTGCTTCTGGTTATTCATACCGCTATATCCCAGCTAAGAAACTATATTCCTGTACTGCATTCTGACCACCAGAAATGTCCTGGTGACCAACATTATACCGACTGCTCTGTCACTCCAGCGTTTATCTCTTTCTCCTTTTATAAACAGAGTGGGACATTGAAAATCCCCCACTTCCCCGGAATCACTCATATGTCAAAGGTGGATTGAATATTTCGTCAGTGTTTCCACTATTTCCAACATTCCGTCCCTCAGACACTCGCACACAACCAATCTAGACCGGATTAGTCTTCTACCCCATTGTGATATCATAAGTGTTGGATTGAAAGGGATTAACTGACCCTGTTTGTTCCGTGACTGTGATTAATGTCAGTCTTCATGGATACTAATCGTGTCACTGGAGAGTTCTTCCTTCTATTAATAAGGCATTTCATTCTATGTGTTATCGCAAACTGTCAGCGGCAGCATTTATTCCAACATTAACAGATCAGCGAATCCAGAGAGACCGAGAGAAGTGAGCAGAATCTGAGAACAATCGATTGGAATGTTACGACAAATGGATCAGAACCTGAGAACAATCGAACAGAACGTAACAACAATGGAACAGAATCTCAGTGCAATCGATCAGAAAGTTACGACAATGGAGCAGAATCTGAGAAAAATCGATCGGAATGTTTCATCAATGGACAGGAGTTTATCCATGGGTCTTTACTATCTTTCTCTCGATCCTTTCCCTTCACCAGGCTGGATCCTAGATGTACTCTGGATTATTCAAGGGGGTTATTATCCGATCCTGGCTATTGTTGGTGTCCCAGGTAAGTCTCCCTGTTCAGTTATTTATGATATAAACTACTTAAAGTGTATTCTTGCTCTCGCCATTTACATAGAACATAGAACATACAGTGCAGAAGGCCATTCAGCCCATCGAGTCTGCACCCTCACTGCCACTCTATCGCCATAACCCCTCAGAACCTTTTTGGTCACTAAGAGCAATTGATCATGGCCAATCTACCTAACCCGCACGTCTTTGGACTGTGGGAGGAAGACAGAGCACCCGGAGGAAATCCACACAGTCACGGGGAGAACGTGCAGACTCCTTACAGAGAGTGACCCAGCGGGGAATCGAACCTGGGACCCTGGCGCTCTGAAGCCACAGTGCTATCCACTTGTGCTACCGTGCTGCCCTTTCCTCTTGGAAAGATTGAATCTTCAGTTCAAGTCACGAATGCCAGTCCCTATTCATTGGGCGCACTCCACACTGTGGTTGATATCGGAGGCTGTTCACAATCTCTACACTCCCTGTGACACTACGAACATTTATATTTCGATGTTCTCTACGTTTCCAACCCTGCCCATTTGCCATCTCCTCATCTCAGTTGCAAAATAAACCGCGATCCGTGTCTTTGTCAAATCCAGACTCGTCTATTCCAATGATATTGCAGTCACTCAATTCCTGTTACTAATCTACATGAAGCACAGCTCATCCACATCTCTGCTGTCCATATCCTAACACTCACCCAATCCAAGTCACCTACCACCCCTGTGCTCACTGATCTACATTGGTAGCCAAGCTGGCCGCGTGGCAATGTCAGTATTCTCCCATCTGTTATTGAAATTCTCCACAGTCTCACCAACCAATTTACGTCATTTCTATGTCCATGTCTAACGAATGTGAAAATGAGATAATTTTCATTACTTGTCCAGTGCTGTTATTAGGAAGTTAGTGGAGGTGACGAGGATGGGTTTCTGGAGGTTGTGTTGTGAGCAGTTGCATACATTCAGGGAAGACAGAGGGTTTGTTGACCCAAATCTGCACGAAGTGAGGGGACTGTAGTTGCAGTTTACCCGGATCTGTAACATGACCAACAAATGGAGTAAGAGGCTACAAAGGTGGGCACCTCCTGGGGCACCCCGCTATTCACCCATTGGTCGTGGTTCGTGCACTCACACACGAGTTGCCTCGATGATTCGACCACTAATTCGGAGGTTTTCCCCTCTCCAGCTCCCTCAGGGGTCATCGGTGGGTCCTCTGTGGAACTCGACAGTTCCCACTATTCCGGTTATGCCACAAGGGTACTGGCGATGGCATCTGGTTACCACTGTTCAGCCAATATATATGTGACTTCTCAGCTGCTTAAATAGTCAATATACTTCCTCACACATTGTAGGAGCGTTTTCCGGACGAGCGCACTGGGTCAGCTTTAACGTGGGGTTCTTCCCTGTGGCTTAACGTATTTCAGATTCCAACAGACACTTCAACAATCGGGATAAGACGGTTTGATTTTCCAAAGGTTCAATTCGTGTACACGAGAGATGAGATCTGGATGTTTGCCAAGATCTATCAACTGAACACTGATAAAAGCACATCAATTATACAATTTCCAAAAATCAATAGCCCACCCCATTTGGACTCGATCGAATCCCTGAAGCTGTCACATTCAAACTGTATCCAATATAATTGCGATCAACCCATAATGGAGCCTCATCCTGTCAATTGTTGTTTACCAGACGTTTTACGTCAGTTTTAAGTTGTTTTCCCATCCTAACATCCTGCCCACACATTGTTCATTGGGGACAGAATGGCAGAACTGGCATCCTCCTTAATCCATGGATTGTTTCAGAGGGACAAGATATGAGAAGTGGCTTCCTTTTCACCACATATTGTTCCAGAGGATATTGAACGCCATTTATAAAACATGTTTATTGTAATCACCTCACCACACATCTCCTGTGTCTCAAAAACATGGGCAAGTTAGCTAGCCTAAATCGCATCGTGCATTGTGGATACTGCTTGTAGCGAGAGTTTCCATGATTATCACTGCTATGTCCTAACATACAGGTTTCATGGTTAATAATGATTACACAGTACACATTCTATAATTAATCTCAATCCTTAATAAACTAACGTACGTAAACCTAATCTCGTTGCATCCTAGCTATTCAGTTTTAAGATGCCTCATCGCTGGACACCCCCTTCATTCGTCTGCCTTGCAATTCCTCCATGTTTGACAGTGAGGCTTCACGACAAATCTGCCGGGTAACCAATGTGGGCCTGAAGCAAAGTTTATTATAAAAACCAGGTCTCCAACTCTAATGTACCCGTCTCCTTTTACCGAGTCCTGCTGCTTCTTTTGGGAGGCCCGCTGCACCTCCAGACTCCCCTCCAAATTGGGGAAACCGAGGTCAAATCGAGTCCGGTAGTGATGGACAATTAATATCTCTACCGCCGTGGCTCCAGTGGTGGTAAGTGCCGGGAAGGCGGGGAGGTGGGGAGGGCCGGTGGGGGGGGGGGGGGGGGTTGAAATCCGCCTTGACGTGTAATGGTCTGTTGTGTCACTTCCTCACTGCTGACTGAAGGTCTGAACTGCTCTCTCTGACAAGCCGCCCGAAGCCGCGTGGTCCGGGGCTGTTTTAATGCGGTGGATGCCGTTTGTGTTGACAAAGTGCTGATATTCCTACCCGGTGAACCCAGTCACATTTTCTGTCAACACTTTATCTGGCAAGCCTGCGGCCCCCAAAACATCAACGCAGTGTGACTTCTGGGGTTGTTCTCCACATCCCCGGAACATTCAAACAGTTGCAGTGTGCGTCCTCCAGGGTCAGGAATATGCTTCAAGGAAAGGAACTGTGAAATCAATAGGAAGGCATGTCAATGGAGGGCCATGATATTTATACAGGTGCGCTGTGAGTGGTAATGTTCGCTGTGCCTTGCAGAAATCTCACTGGTGAACCATTTGCTCAATGTCCTCATCGATCCTGGGCCACCGTATGTATCTCCTTGCCATCATTCCCATCTGTGTTTGGCCAGGGTGTGCAGTGTATAATCCCTGCAGCTCCTGGTCAACATTCCCATCTCTGTGTGGCCAGGGTGTGCTCTGTATAACCCCTGCTGCTTTGGCTGACTTGCTGGCGGTGGAACCACCACCAGGGCAGCCCAGAGGAAGAAGCTGTTCTCACAACGCAATTCATGGTTTCTGATGAGGAATGTCCTAAGGTGGTCTGATTTGTCTTGATGCCATCTTGTCAGGATCACTCGCTTCTCCTGGGAAAGGACTGGATCGCGATGAGTCCAGTTCTTGATGTGGACCATTTAGAGATCAGAGGGGTGTCTAAAAAAGTTACCAGCTGGATAATCTCCTGTCGTGCGGGTTTGGGTGTCAAACGTTTGGGAAGCTGGATCCGATTCGGGCCATCGGCGTTTGTGATCTGCTGGAAAATGGAGCTGGAGGCCGCCAACTGTAAAGCTCACAGCCTGACCCTGACTGAATCAATTGCAGAAATCGGCTTGTCTTCACCGTGCCACAACCGTGACTTATAGTCTGTTAGAATGGTTAAAGGACGGCCGGACATGTACTGGTGGAATTTGTTCACACCATAAGTTACAGCGAGGCCTTCTTATCTCAATTTGTGCACACTTCCATTTGGAGTCAGTGACAGTTCGGGAGGCAAAGGCACTGGGCATCTCTGAATCATCGTCCATCCAATGGGACAGGGCCACACCTAATCAATAAGACGAAGTGCCGCAGGACAATATGATTAGTTTACTGGGAAAAGTGGGCCAACAAGCTGGGCGACTGTCGGGCCTGCTTGACGTGGTGCAAATCCTCTCCTTGTGGTTCTTTCCAATGGCTGGATTGGTGTTTCTTTAACAGGAGGTGTCGATTATCCAATGTGAGTGTCAGATTGCGGATGAACTGACGATAGTCGTTTACCATCCCTGAAAACATTTTAGTTCTGCAACATTGTTTGGTGCCAGCACTTCCTTTCTGGCCCTCACCTTGTCCTGAAGACGGTGCAGGCCTTTTGAGGCCACATTGTGTCCTAAGTGTGTGATGTCCCTACCCAGGAAAGTATACTTTTCTCACTTCAATCCGATGCCAACATGTTTGAAGCTTCTTGCAGCCTCTTCTAAACTGGCCAAGTGACATTTATGTGACGTTCCTCTCACTAAAACATCATCCAGGTAGACGACAACCTTCGGGACACGTTGGGACACATTTGCCATTGTGCTTTCAAACATTGCGCAGGGAGAACAGATTCCGAAAGTTAAGTGTAGTGAGGAGACAGGCAGTTGTCTCTATTAATGGTCTCATATTTCGATCCTCGTCCTGGTCCAATTGTATGTAAGCGTGACTTAAATAAATCTTTGTATACCTCAGGGTCTCCACCAACTTCGCATAAATGTCTTATATCTGGGGAAGTGGATACTGATTTATTTGGGCAGTCGGGTTAATCGTTAGCTCATTGGGGACCGTACTGACAGAGTGATCAGACTTCAACACAGGGACGTTGGGGTTTGCCAAATCAGAAAAATGAACGTGCTTTCACTCGACAACACAAAGGTCCACACTGCTCGGGCCCCTTCTCCCAGGGGCCCGCGCTTTCCCCCCATTGGTCGGGGTTCGCTTGCTCACACACGATAGATCCCGAGTTGACCACATGGACTGTGAGGGACGACTCCTTCAAGTAGCCAATTTGCCACACAAACTATTATTGATTGTTGTAATCACCAATATAGTTCACTGCTGCCCTTTAAGTAGGCAATCGGCCTTCCTTACCCAGTCTGAACTCGGTGTGACTCCAGACCCACAGGAATGTGGTTTAATCTTAAATACCCTCTAAAACAATTCGGCCAAAATCTCAGTAAAAGGACAATTAGGCTTGGACAAAAAAAATCTGGTTTTGCTAGTGACGCATAAATCACATGAAGAATGAAACCAAAAACTTGTGTATCCACTGAATGATGGAGCCTATCTATCCCGGGAGAGGTGAATACATATTTTCTCCTGCAGCCACGAGAAGCAGGATTAGCGATTCCATGGTCCCAGGTTAGTGTGATTCCGGAAGGTGTGTTTGCCTCTTCCAGATCCCTGTGCCAATAGGAAGAGGCACAACAATTGAATGAAGTCCCACTCCATCAATGTCCAGTTGGTGTGTCACTATGTGCAGGACGTCATCTTGGTGAATATAGCATATAGAATATAGCATCTCCATACCTAAATTCAGAAACAGTCAGCCACTCCCACCATCTTCAGACAGACTCAGAGACCCAGAAGACAGATTCTCATTGATGAAAGCTGCCCTTCGATTCATGTTTGAAACCCCCAAACAGTGACCATGCCACACTGTCAACCGATCATGTGAAAATAATCTCTGCATAGTGGGAGGAATGGACCCTCCAGGAACATCGTGGATCAGGGCGTCGGAGTGAAGCAGCTACTATTGTGATTCCGGAACCGCTCGGAGTGAAGCCTCCAGTGTATTGTGTTCTGCTGCCCTCTTCATATCACCACCATCATGAGGGGACAACCATTTATTTAATATTACACGGGATATGTGTGTGTCGTGATTAGCTATTGTTACTCATTTATTTTCCACACCACCAGAGCTCCAGCAGCAGCACACACACTGCACATTGTTCAATACAGGCACAACTCAATCAGGTACCCAGTACACCATCCGCCTCACCCAGCAGCAGCACACACACTGCACATTACTCAATGCAGGCACAACTCAATCAGGTATCCAGTACACCATACACCCCACCCAGCAGCAGCACACACACCGCACATTACTCAATACAGGCACAACTCAATCAGGTACCCAGTACACCATATGCCCCACCAGCAGCAGCACACACACTGCACATTACTCAATGCAGGCACAACTCAATTAGGTACCCAGTACACCATATGCCCCACCAGCAGCAGCACACACACTGCACATTACTCAATGCAGGCACAACTCAATCAGGTACACAGTACACCATATGCCCCACCCAGCAGCAGCACACACATTGCACATTACTCAATGCAGGCACAACTCAATCAGGTACCCAGTACACCATACGCCTCACCCAGCAGCAGCACACACACTGCACATTACTCAATGCAGGCACAACTCAATCAGGTACACAGTACACCATATGCCCCACCCAGCAGCACACACACCGCACATTACTCAATGCAGGCACAAATTAATCAGGTATCCAGTACACCATACGCCCCACCCAGCAGCAGCACACACACTGCACATTACTCAATGCAGGCACAACTCAATCAGGTACACAGTACACCATCCGCCTCACCCAGCAGCAGCACACACACTGCACATTACTCAATGCAGGCACAACTCAACCAGGTACACAGTACACCATATGCCCCACCCAGCAGCACACACACCGCACATTACTCAATGCAGGCACAAATTAATCAGTTATCCAGTACACCATACGCCCCACCCAGCAGCAGCACACACACCGCACATTACTCAATACGGGCACAGCTCAATCAGGTACCCAGTACACCATACGCCCCACCAGCAGCAGCACACACACCGCACATTACTCAATGCAGGCACAACTCAATCAGGCACCTAGTAGACAACACGCCCCTCACAGAACGTATTGTGCCACAGCACCATCACGAACCCAGTGCACCATACACACTGAACAGTACTCTGTATACCATACACGCATCAGGTGCCCAGTACAGAGCGGCAGTACGATGGCACACTGGTTAGCACTGTCGTCTCATGGCACTGAAGCCCCGGGTTCAATTGGCCACGCTAAATTTTCCTTTAATTAGGAAAAGCGAATTGGGTACTCTGAAATCATTTTCTAAAAGGTACGCAGTATACCACACACTCCTCTCAGTACTCAGTGTCGCACATCCGATCGGAACTCAGTACACCACACATCCCTCACAGTGCTCAATGTACCACATCCCCATCAGATAGCCAGAATACCACACATCCCTCACAGTGCTCAATGTACCACATCTCCATCAGATACCCAGAATACCACACATCCCTCTCAGTACTCAATGTACCACAATCCCATCAGGTACGGAGCATACCACACGCCTCTCTCAGTGCTAAATGTAGCAAATCCGATCATTACTCAGTACACCACACATCCCTCACAGTGCGCAATGTACCACATCCCCATCGGTGCCCAGGACATCACACACCCCTCACAAAAGTGAATGTACCACAGCCCCATCAGGTACCCAGTACATCACACTACCCTCACAGTGCTCAGTGTATCACAGTCCCATCAGGTACCCAGTACACACACGCACCTCACAGACCTAAATGTACCCCAGCCCTATCAGGTATACAGTACACCGCACACCCCTCACAGTAAATGTACCACATCCCAATCAGATACCCAGCAGCAGCACACACTGACACATAGGATTCACGCTAACATCAGGATGCACCACACTTAGGCTGGCTCCCCTGGATATTAGTCGACTCAGTCTGTTCCCACCGCTACACTCATTCACTGTCCTCAATATTGTCTCTCAGTTAACCAGCCGGTCCGGACTGCTATCAGCACTGTCACTGTCATTGTCCTTGCTGTTGTCTCTCAGTTCCCAGCCGGCCCAGACTGCTCCCACCAGTATCACTCTGTCAGTGTCTTTGCTGCTGCCTCTCAGTTATCCAGCCTGCCACCACTACCACTGTCACTGCCCTTGCCGTTGTCTCTCAGTTAACCATCCGGCCCAGACTGCACTCGCCACTGTATCCTTGCTGTTGTCTCTCATATATCCAGCCGGCCCATTCTGCAGAGGGCGGCAGAGCGGCGGCCCTGTTTGGTTGTTGCGGGGTGATTTGCCTCAGCTGCAGTCACTGCGACTAGAAGGAGCTCTCAGTGAGGATAGACTGCGGGGACAAGTTGAGGCAAGTACCCTGCAAAGGTCGGCAGAGCGGCGACGCTGATTGGCTGTCGCGGGGAGTCTATTGTGGAAAGCTGCTGTCGGTTGAGTTTCCAGAAGTAATATATTTCAGGCAGTGGCAAAACCCGAGACACGAACAGGTAGTGTCCCCCACCCATCCTCCTCCCTAACCAAAAGGAAAGTCTGTGTGGTGAGTTGGTGAGGTAAGCATTTCTTTCTGTTTCCTCTCTCCACCCTTCCACAACCTCGAACCTGCGGGGAGTGTGAAAACCAGGGCAACTTTTTTTTTCTGTCTGTAATTGTCAAGTGAATAAATGGAAGGGTTGGCAGAGAGGACAGTGCACTGTTTCTCCTGCAGGATGTTCGAAGTGAGGATCACCGTCAGTGGCCCTGCTGAGTTCACCTGCGGGAAGTGCACCCATCTCCAGTTCCTCAAAGACCGTATTCGGGAACTGGAGATGGATGAGCTGAGGATCATTCGGGAGGCAGTATCGGTTATAGATAGAAGCTACCGGAATGTAGTTACTGCAAAGAATGAAGGTAGGTGGGTGACGTTTAAAAGGGGAAAGAAGCAGTCAGTGCAGGGATGCCCTGCAGTTATTCCCCTCAATAACAGGTGTGCCGTTTTTGATACTGTTGGAGGGGGGACCTACCTGAAGTAAGCCACTGTTACCAGGTCTCTGGTACTGAGTCTGTCCCTGTGGCTCAGAAGGGAAGGGGGGAGAACAGGAGAGCATTAGTTGTTGGATACTCTATAGTTAGTGGTACAGATAGGCGGTTCTGTGGCAACGATAGAGGCTCACAGTTGATGGGTTGCCTCCCGGGTGCCAAAGTCCGTGACGTCTCTGATCGTGTTTTCAGGATCCTTAAGGGGAGGGGGAGTATCCGCATTTCGCGGTACACATCAGTATCAACGAAATAGGTAGGAAATGGGACGGGGATGTAAACCAGGAATTTGGGGAGCTAGGGTGGAAGCTGGGAGCCAGGAGAGACCACGTTGTCATCTCTGATTTGCTGCCAGTGCCACGTGCTAGCGAGGTGAGGAACAGGGAGAGAGTGAAGTTAAACACGTGGCTACAGGGATGGTGTAGGAGGGAGGTTTCAGATACTTGGAGAATTGGAGCAAATTCTGGGGAAGTTGGGACCTGTACTAGGAGGACGAGTTACACCTGAACCAGAGGGGCACCAATATCCTGGGAGGGAAATTTGCTACAGCTCTTCAGGGGGGTTAACTAATTTGGCAGGGGGAAGGGAAACTGATTTGTAGTCCAGGAGATAGCGTTGCTGGAGTTCAGGAAGTTGAGGGTCGTGCAGTACTGATGAAGGTACCAAGGCCACAAGAGGTGACCTGCAGGCATGAAGGTGGTTTGATGTGTATCTACTTCAATGCAAGGAGCATCAGGAATAAGGTTTGTGAGCTTGAAGCATGATTGGTACCTGGGACTACAGCTTTGATGTGGCCATTATGGAGACGTGGATCGAAGAGGGCAGAAATGGTTGTCGGATGTTCCGGGGTTTAGATTTTTCAGTAAGATTAGGGAATGTGGACAAAATTGGTGGAGCAGTAGCATTTTAAATCAAGGATTGTGTAATGGCTGCAGAAAGGTAGTTTGAGGAGGATTTGTCTACTGAGGTAGTGTGGGCTGAATTTAGAAATAGGAAAGGAGCGGTCACTTTGTTAGGAGTTTTCTATAGGCACCCAAACAGTAACAGAGATGTGGAGCAAAAGATTGCAATGCAGATTTTGGACAGGTGCGGTAGCCACAGGTTATTTGTCATGGGGTACTTTAACTTTCCAAATATTGATTGGAACCACTATAATTCGAATTGTTTGGATGGGGCTGTTTTTATCAGTATATGCAGGAGGGTTTCCTAACACAATATCTGGATAGACCGACAAGAGGACAAATCCACATTGGATTTGGTACTGGGTAATGAACCGGGCCAAGTGTTAGATTTGGTTGTGGGAGAGCACTTGAGAGACAGTGACCACAATTCGGTGACTTTCACTATAGCAATGGAGAGGGATGGGAACATCCGGCAGGGCAAGGTTTATAACTGGGGGAGTGGTAATTTCGATGCGATTTGGCAAGAATTGGGGGTATAAAATGGAAACAGGAACTGTCAGCCATAGGCCCAATTGAGATGTGGCGGTTGTTGAAGGAGCAAATACAGCGTGCCCTTAATATGTCTGTCCCTGTCAGGCAGGGAGGAAATGGTCGAGTGAGGGAACCATGGTTTACAAAAGAGAGTTAATATCTTGTCAAGAGGAAGAAGGGGGCTTATGTAAGGATGAGGAAACAAGGTTCAGTTAGGGCAATTGAGGGAAACAAGATAGCTAGGACGGAGCTCAAGTAATGGCTCAGGAAAGCTCGGAGGCGGCATGAGAAGTCCTTGGCATGGAGGATCAAGGAAAGCCACTAGGCTTTTTACATTTATGTGAGGAACAAAAGAAAGACCAAGGTGAAGTTAGGGCCGGTCAAGGACAGTAGTGGGAACGTGTGCATGGAGTCTGAAGATATAGGACAGACCCTAAATGAATACTTTTCTTCAGTGTTCACAA
Source organism: Scyliorhinus torazame (assembly GCF_047496885.1). Lineage (NCBI taxonomy): Eukaryota > Metazoa > Chordata > Chondrichthyes > Carcharhiniformes > Scyliorhinidae > Scyliorhinus > Scyliorhinus torazame. The sequence goes on along the minus strand of NC_092729.1, from coordinate 77,170,317 downwards.
AGGAGGGGGGCCATGTTGTTGAGGAGAATCGTGCGAGACAGGCTGGTAGACTGGAGGAGAGATATTCGGAAGGAACATGTGTTAAATGTTTTGAGAAGCCTGAGGATAGATAAGTCTCCTGGATCTGATGGGATATATCCTAGGATTCTTAGGGAGGCGAGGGATGAGATTTCAGAGCGTTTGGCTTTGATATTTATGTCCATACTGTCGAAAGGAATAGTGGCAGAAGACTGGAGAGAGGCGAATGTTGTCCTCTTGTTCAAGAAAGGGAATAGGTACAACCCTGGAATTTATAGGCCGGTTAGTCTCACTTCGGTCATAGGTAAATTATTGGAAAGGGCCCTGAGGTTTAGGATTTATGATCATTTGAAAAGATACAGCTTATTCAGGATAGTCTGCACAGATTTGTGAGGGGTATGTCTTGCCTCACAAGTTTGATTGTATGCTTTGAGGAGGTAACTAAGTACATCGATGAAGGTAGAGCAGTTGATGTCGTATACATGGATTTTAGTAAGGCGTTTGATAAGGTGTCCATGGTCGACTCATGCAGAAAGTAAAAAAAACAACACACGCAAACAGGTATAATAATATAGTCCATTTTTTTTCGTTCTTCCTCCAACTGAAAACCTGCTCGAATGACAGTCTCTTTGAACAAGATGGTCTCTGCACGATCCGTCCATTTCTCTATGCCTCGGCATTTCTCTTTAAAGTCAGACACTTTAGTTCAATCTGATCACAGAGTCCCTTGCAATTCTCCAAAACATGAGCATTGATTATCACAGCTTCCAGACAGTCAAATGCCTGTTGAAATTTTGCTGTCCATTGAAATTTTCAACGTTTCTTGAGCAAGTCCATCAGTGGAGCAATCACGCTCCAAAACGTTTGCACAAATATTCTATCAAATCCACTCATGCCAAGAAATCGGATTATTTCTCTTCGACTTGACGGTATCGGAAACTCCTCAATAACTGTTGGTTTGACATCCCGTATGGCCATTCGACCCTGTCCAATTGTATGGCCAATGAAAGTGACTTGGGCTTTTCAACATTCACTTTTGGCTGGATTCATCACCAAACTCGCCTCCTGAAGTCGATCGAATAACTCTATCAGATGTTTTAAATGTCCTGTCCATGTCTAGCTGAAAATTACCAGATCGTCGATGAATACCGGACAATTGGATAATCCTGAAACGACTTTGTTAGTTAACCGCTGGGGCGTTTTTAATGCCAAATGGCATAATTTTGAATTGGTATATACCATCAGGAGTCACAAAAGCTGAAATCTCCTTCGGCCTTTCGGATAAACCCACCTGCCAGTAACCTTTAAGTAAAACCAGTTTAGAAATAAAAGCTGATTGTCCCACTTTCTCAATGCAATCCTCCAAACGGGGGATAGGATAAGAGTCCGTTCTTGTAACTGAATTAACCTTTCTATAGTCCGCACACACCCATTGGGTACCGTCTAGTTTTGGTACCATCACTATGGGTGAGCTCCATTGGCTGCAACACACTTCAATTATGCCATTGTTAAGCATACTCTCAATCTCTTTGTTAACCTGTGCCAATTTTAACGGGTGAAGTCGATGTGGATGTTGTTTGATTGGAACAACATTTCCCACATCGACATTATGTGTAGCCATTTTAAGACTTCCCAATTCATATCAACAAGCCTGCCCATGTGATATCAATCACTCTTTCAGGTCAGTTGTTTTTTTCTCTGGAAGCTAACTCAACAATTTATCCCAATTTTTAACAACATCCTCGTTTTCCAATTTATTTTGAGGTATGTCAAATTCACATCATTTGGATTTTGTTCGTCACTTTGAGTTAGAATCATTAAAAGCTTTTCCTTTTTCTCTCCTTCCCTTTCAAAGTACCTTTAAAGCACATTCTCATGACACACTCGGTGAGTCTTCCTTCTATCTGGTGTTATTACCACAAGATTTACCTCACTTAATTTCCTTTCAATCTGATAAGGTCCACAAAACCTAGCTTTTAAAGGTTTACCTACCACTTGTAACAACACTTAAAACTTTATCTCCACTGGCAAAACTACGAACTTTAGTTTTCTTGTCCGCTACCCGTTTCATCACATATTGTGCAACTTTTAAATGTTGTTTCGCCAATTCACCTGCTCTATTTAATCTTTCCCTAAAATTTGACACGTAATCCAATAATGTAATTTCTGATTTCTCACTCGCCAATTTTTCCGAAATCAATTTAAGTGGTTCTCTTACCTCATGACCAAAAATTAGTTCAAAAGGTCTAAATTTGGTTGACTCATAAGGTGCTTCCCTAATTGCAAACAGTACGAATGGAATACCTTTATCCCAATCCTCTGGATAATCGTGACAATAAGCCCTCAACATTGTCTTTAATATCTGATGCCAGCTTTCTGACGCTCCCTGCGATTCTGGATGGTACGCAGTTGGTTTAAATTGTTTTATTCCTGAGCTTTCCATACGAGTTTGAATAACCTTGAGGTAAAATTTGATCCTTGATCCGACTGTGTTTCTGTGGGTAGTCCATATGTTCATGTGAGAGTACCTTTGATAAATGGATGTTTAAGCAATGTACCTTTAACAGATGAAGCTGATCATATTACTGATGTGATGTCACAGGGGGGAGCGGAGCTCACTTTTGCTTTTGGTTTCAGTTCGAAAATGCAGCTTGTGTGTGCCTGTGTGTTTCCAGAGAGCTGCAGGACGAAAAGCAAGGTGCTGGAGCAGAAGTCAATCAAGCTGGTTTACCTCTGCGATCCAACAGAATATATATATATATTCTGTGACCTGGTGTGTTACTGTTTTGAAGGTTTGAAACCTTTTGGATGTTTGAAGGATTGAGGGATTATTTAGTGCTGCATTATTTTCGGGGTTTTCTTTGAAGTAAGGGGTGTTAAGGGGTTCAATGTTTATTTAAGAGGTTAAGTTGAGTTCATGGAATAAACATTGTTTTGTGTTAAAAACCACGTGTCCATAATTGTAATATCACACCTGGGGAAATAAGCCGTGTGCTTCAAAAGCAACAATCCATTAAAGGGGGAGGTTGGTTGAACTCCATGATACATTTTGGGGTTCTGAAAACACCTCACCCATAACAATTGGGGGCTCGAGGGGGATAAAAGTCTATCTATTGGATTGGCTTTTGTGAACTTAAAGACAGTGAAGGATTGTTTCTTTTCCGGTGTGGCATTTTCGATTAAGTGGAGAGAGTGTTGTGAACAATGGCTCTTTCGGAGGCTCAGACGTTCTTGGCGGTGGACGCGGTGACACGTGGTACCTTACGGACAGAGAGTAAAAACAGACTGTTAGGTTTGGCAAAAGCATTGCAGTTAACACTGTCTAGCAAAATACGAAAAGATGAGGTACTTAACGCGGTATCTGCGCATTTAAGTTTGCCTGTGATACATTCTGACTCATTAGATATGGCAAAGCTCCAGTTGCAGATTCAGCAATTTGAACATGAAAAAGAATTATAGCGGCTTGAATATGCAATGAAAGAAAAATAAAGAGATAGAGATAGAGAGGAAAAAGAAAAGGAGAGAGAAGAAACAAACAAAGAAAGAGATAGAGAGCAAAAGGAAAAAGAGAGAGAGTTTGAACTTCGGAAAATGGCTCTGAAACATGAAAATCAGTTAAAATTGGCAGACGCAAAGGGACACGTACAGTTGGAGGACATGGATGAGGATAATGAGACAGAGCGTCATAGCCGAAGACGTGGTGGGGATCTATTTTAATATGTCGAAGCACTGCCGAGGCTTGACAAGAAGGAGGTAGAAGCCTTTTTCATTTCATTTGAGAAGGTAGCTAAACAAATGCAATGGCCACAGGACATGTGGGTATTACTGATTCAAACAAAGCTGGCAGGTAGGGCTAGTGAAGTGTTTGCATCACGACCGGATGAAGTATATGGAACTTATGAGAAGGTGAAGAAATCCATCTTAATTTCATATGAACTGGTACCTGAAGCTTACAGACAAACGTTTAGAAACTGAAGGAAAGAATTTGGTCAAACATACATGGAGTTTGAAAGGCTCATACAGAGTAATTTTGATCGGTGGATAAGGGCTTTGATAATAGACCACTCGTATGAAGCTTTCAGAGAAATTATACTTCTGGAGTAGTTTAAAAATTCAATTCCTGATGTAGTGAGAACTCGTGTGGAAGAACAGACTGCGAGAAAAGCAGTGGAAATGGCAGATGATTATGAATTAGTTCATAAATCAAATATTGGTTTCCGACATCAATTTCAGCCGGTGAGGGATAGAAACTGGGGACATGAGAAATACTCAAATGGTAAAGGTAAAGGTGATCTGATGGGAGACAATAAAGAGAGTGTACCTCAGATTAAAAAGAAATCCAGGAGGGTGGAAAAGAAATGAAAAGTTTCAGATGTTTTCACTTTAATAAACTGGGCCATGTAAAGTCACAGTGTTGATGGTTGAAGAAAAGCACTGGGAAGGCTGATGTGGTAAAATAGGATAAAACAGTGGGATTTATTCGAGTGGTAATTCGAGGCCCATGGTATTCGAGGCAAGGTACTAACATGGATTGACGATTGACTGTCAGGCAGAAGGCAGAGAGTTGGGATAAAAGGTTCTTTTTCGGAATGGCAACCGGTGACGAGTGGTGTCCCGCAGGGTTCAGTGTTGGGGCCACAGTTGTTCTATTTATATATTAACGATCTAGATGACGGGACTGGGGGCATTCTGGCTAAGTTTGCCGATGATACTAAGATAGGTGGAGGGGCAGGTAGTATGGAGGAGGTGGGGAGGCTGCAGAAAGTTTTAGACAGTTTAGGAGAGTGGTCCAAGAAATGGCTGATGAAATTGAACGTGGGCAAGTGCGGGGTCTTGCACTTTGGAAAAAAGAATAGAGGCATGGACTATTTTCTAAACGGTGACAAAATGCATAATGCTGAAGTGCAAAGGGACTTGGGAATCCTAGTCCAGGATTCTCTAAAGGTAAACTTGCAGGTTGAGTTCGTAATTCAAAAAGCAAATGCAATGTTGTCATTCATCTCAAGAGGCTTGGAATATAAAAGCAGGGATGTACTTCTGAAGCTTTATAAAGCATTAGTTAGGCCCCATTTAGAATACTGTGAGCAATTTTGGGCCCCACACCTCAGGAAGGACATACTGGCACTGGAGCGGGTCCAGCGGAGATTCACACGGATGATCCCAGGAATGGGAGGCCTAACATACGATGAACGTCTGAGGATCCTGGGGTTATATTCATTGGAGTTTAGGAGGTTGAGGGGAGATCTAATAGAAACTTACAAGATAATGAATGGCTTAGATAGGGTGGATGTAGGGAAGTTGTTTCCATTAGCAGGGGCGACTAGGACCCGGGGGCACAGCCTTAGAATAAAAGGGAGTCACTTTAGAACAGAGATGAGGAGAAATTTCTTCAGCCAGAGAGTGGTGGGTCTGTGGAATTCATTGCCACAGAGGGCGGTGGAGGCCGGGACGTTGAGTGTCTTCAAGACAGAAGTTGATAAATTCTTGATTTCTCGAGGAATTAAGGGCTATGGAGAGTGAGCGGGTAAATGGAGTTGAAATCAGCCATGATTGAATGGTGGAGTGGACTCGATGGGCTCAATGGCCTTACTTCCGCTCCTATGTCTTATGGTCTTATGGTCTTATGGTAAAGGAAAGCCCAAGGGAAGCGAAGGAGGTACAAATGCTTGTACAGCCTGATCAAGAAGTAATTGTTGAGAAGGTGACAGATGTCTTTAAAAAATTTACTTGTGCGGGTAAAGTTTACTCATGTGTATCAGGAGGAGCCGGTAAAGAAGTCACAATTTTAAAAGGTACAGGGGCTAGTCAATCTTTAATGGTAAGGGATGAAGAATTATGTAGTTTGGGAACAATGTTGCCAGAAAAGGTGGTGATATGTGGAATTCAGGGTGAGAGGAGTAGCGTTCCATTGTATAAGGTTGTAAAGTCCAGTGAAGAGTGGTGAAGTGGTAGTAGAAGTAGTGGATAAACTATCTTGTCCAGGAATACAGTTTATCTTGGGTAACGATGTAACTGGATCGCAGGTGGGAGTGATGCCAACTGTGGTTGATAATCCAGTGGAAAATCAGGCAACTGAAGGGTTGAAAGACGAATATCCTGGGATATTTCCGGATTGTGGAGTAACAAGGTCCCAAAGTCACAGGTTAAGACAAGAGGAGAAATCAAGGAGTGAAGATGAAGGTGAAGTGCAATTATCAGAAACTATTTTTGATCAGATGGTTGAAAAGGAACAAGAACAGGTGGAGGATGAGGCGGATATTATTAGTTCAGGAAAATTGGCGGAGTTACAACAGAAAGATGTAGAAATAAAACGGATATACCAGAAAGCATATACGGAAGAAGAATCTGAGAGTACACCAGGGTGTTATTACCGTAACGGTGATGTCTTTATGATAAAATGGAGACCTGTACCTATGCAGGCGGATGAAAAGTGGGCAGAAGATCATCAAGTCGTATTGTCGTTAGGGTATAGGAAGGAGGTGTGGCGAGGTGCACATGATGTACCAGTGGGAGGCCATTTGGGAATGAGGAAAGCTCAAGCTAAAATCCAAAAACATTTTTATTGGCCTGGACTACAGAAAGATGTAGTTAAATGTTGCCAATCATGTCACACATGGCAAGTGATAGGGAAACCTCAAGCAGTGCTAAAACCAGCGCCCTTAATACCCATTCCAGCATTTGAGCAACCTTTTACAAATTTCCTAGTTGCTTGCATAGGATCACTTCCTAAATCAAAAAGTGGGAATCAATATCTTTTGACTATGATCGATGTGTCTACTAGGTTGTCAGAGGTCATTCCAGTACGTAATAATACAGGTAAAAGGATTGTGGAGGAGTTACTTAAATTCTTTACTAGATATGGACTACCCACAGAAATTCAATTGGATCAAGGATCAAATTTTACTTCAAAGTTATTCAAATAATTTGTGGATAGCTTCGGAATAAAACAGTTTAAATCAACTGCGTACCATCCAGAATCGCAGGGAGCGTTAGAAAGGTGGCATCAGGCATTAAAGACAATGTTGAGGGCGTACTGCCAAGATTATCCAGAGGATTGGGATAAAAGAATCCCATTCGTATTGTTTGCAATTAGGGTTCCACCAAATCAGTCTACCAAATTGAGTCATTTTGAACTAACTTTTGATCATGATGTATGAGGGACACTTAAATTGATTAAGGAAAAATTGGTGGGTGAGAAATCGGAAATTACACTATTGGATTACGTGACAAATTTTAGGGAACGATTAAACAGAGCAGGTGAATTGGCTAGACAACATTTGAAAGTAGCACAAAATGTGATGAAATGGGTAGCGGACAAGAAATCCAAAGTCCGTGGTTTTGCCAGTGCGGATAAAGTTTTAAAGTCTTGTTACCAGTGGTAGGTGAGCCTTTAAAAGCTTGGTTTTGTGGACCGTATCAGATTGAAAGGAAATTAAGTGAGGTGAATTATGTGGTTAAAGACACCAGATAGAAGGAAGACTCACCGAGTGTGTCATGTGAATATGCTTAAAAGGTACTTTGAAAAGGAACGAGAGAAAAAGGAGGTTTTAATAATTCTAACTCAAAGTGACATACCTCAAATTAAATTGGAACATGAGGATGTTCTTAGAAATTTAGATGAATTGTTAAGCTTCCAGAGGAAATAGGAACTGACCTAAAAGAGTTATTGATAGCACATGGGCAAGATTGTAGAGACAAATTGGAAAGTACTAAAATGGCTATACATGATGTAGATGTGGGAAATGCTGTTCCTATCGAACAACATCCATATTGACTTAATCCTTTAAAATTGGCTCAGTTCAACAGAGAGATTGAGAGTATTTTTAAAAATGGCATAATTGAAGTGGGTTGCAGCCAATGGAGCTCACCCATAGCGATGGTGCCTAAACCGGACGGTACCCAACGGTTGTGTGTGGACTGTAGAAAAGTAAATGCAGTGACACGAATGGACTCTTACCCTATCCTACGTTTGGAGGATTGCATTGAGAAACTGGGACAATCCGCTTTTATTTCCAAATTGGAATAACTGAAAGGTTACTGGCAAGTACCTTTATCTGAAAGGGCGAAGGAAATTTCAGCTTTTGTAACTCCAGATGTTATATACCAGTTCAAAGTTATACAATTTGGCATTACAAACGCCACAGCAACATTTCAACAGTTATCTAATACAGTCGTATCAGGATTACCCAAATGTGCTGTATACGCCGGCGATCTGGTAGTTTTCAGCCAGACTGGAAAGAACTTTTAAAACATCTGAGGGAATTATTCCATTGACTTCAGGAGGTGGGTTTGGTGATAAACCTAGCCAAAGGTGAATTTGGAAAAGCCCAAGTCCCTTTCCTTGGCCATACAATCGGACAGGGTCGAATGGTCCCACGGGATGTGAAAACGAATGTTATTGGGGAGTTTCAGAAACCCTCGACACGACGGGAAATAATTCGATTTCTTGAGTTGAGTGGATTTTACCGGAAATTTGTACCAAATTTTAGCAGTGTGGTCGCTCCACTGACGGACTTGCTCAAGAAGCGTAACAAATTCCAGTGGACAGCGGAGTGTCAACAGGCATTTGACGGCCTGAAGGCTGTGTTAACCACTGCTCCTGTGTTAGTCATCCCCAATTATACCAAACCATTCAAAGTGGCTGTTGATGCGAGTTATGTGCGCGCATGTGCGATGCTTCTGCAAGACGACGACGAAGGGCTATAACGGCCTGTTAGTTATTTTTCAAAGAAATTGAACTCTCACCAGAAAAAGTATTCGACGATTGAGAAGGAGACTTTGAGTTTGGTGCTGGCATTGCAACATTTTCACATTTTTGTGACCAGCAATCCATCTGACACCATTATATATACTGATCATAATCCTTTGACATTTTTGGAGCGATTTCGGAATAACAACGCAAGGCTGTTTGGCTGGAGTTTACTGTTACAGCCATTTCATTTAAAAATAGTTCATGTGTCAGATCGGAAAAATGTGATAGCCGATGCTTTGTCAAGAATGTGATGAATGGAAGGGTTTTGGTTGGAGGAAGAAGAACGCAGAAAAATGGACGATATTATTATACCTGTTTGCGTGTGTTGTTTTTGTTAAACGAAAAGGTATGTTTACTGTGTACATTTCTTAGTGGATGGTGCAAAAGTGAAAAATGAAACCATCTTGAAGTTGATGGTTTATTTTGTTTGCTTGGGGGGAGGTGTCATGTGGGAGTACCTTTAAGAAATTGATGTTTAAGCAATGTACCTTTAACAGATGAAGCTGATCATATTAGTGAAGTGATGGCACGGGGGATGGGGCTGAGTTCACTTCTGCGTTTGGTTTCAGTTTGAAAAATCAGCTTGTGTGTGTCTGTGTGTTTCCAGAGAGCTACAGGAGGGAAAGCAAGGCCTTGGAGCTAAAGTCAACCAAGCTGATATATCTTTGCCATCCAACAGAAAATATATATATTCTGTGACCTGGCGTGTTACTGTTTTGAAGGTTTGAAGCCTTTTGGATGTTTGAAGTAACATGTTGAGGGGTTATTTAGTGTTGCATTATTTCCGGGGTTATCTTTGAAGTAAGGGGTGTTAAGGGATCCAATGTTTATTTCAGAGGTTAAGTTGAGTTCATGGAATACACTGTTTTGTGTTAAAAAAAAACACGTGTCCCTAATTGTAGTATCACATCTAGGAAACAAGCTGTGTGCTTCAAAAGCAACAATCCATTAAAGGGGCGGCTCGTTGAACTCCATGGCACATTTTGGGTTTCTGAAAACACCTCGCCCATAACATTATCTAGTAAAGAATTTAAGTAAGTCCTCCACAATCGTTTTAGCTGCAATATTACTTACATGAATGTCCTCTGGAAACCAAGTAGGCACATCCATTATAGTCAGGAAAGCCAGGACTTTTACGAGCATTTTCGCATTCGTTCAGCCGTGAAATGGATCTGTATGATCCACATTCCATCAGGTCTTTATCTTTTTTGGGTATCAGTAAAATTGTGGCCTGCGCTGGCGTGGTGGGCAGGGTGCTCCCTGCCAGTGAGTCCGCGAACTTGTCCGTTAGGTGTGGAGCCAGAACTGGTGCAATTTGTTTGTAGAAGTCCGCTGGGAACCCGTCGGGTCCCAGTCCTTCCCACCTGCATGGAGCTGATGCTCTCCATGATTTCTCCCAGTTCTATTGGTGCTCCCGTCTCCTCCCGTATGCTACCCCCACAATAGGTAGTTCCAGTCTGTCTGGGAACTGTTTCAATCCCGCGTCCCCCGCTAGCAGGCTCGGAGGTGTTCAGTCCCTGGTTGAAGGTCTCGAATGCCCGATTGAACTCCTTTGGTTCTGTTACCAGTCTGCCTCGGCTATTCTTTACCTGGGTAATTTCTTCGTGGCAACTTGCTTTCTCAGCTGGTGAGCCAATAGGCGGGCAGCATTGTCTCCGTATTTGTGGAAGGTCCGCCGTGTCTGACGGAGTTCCTACACTGCTTTCCCAGTGGATAGCAGGTTAAAGTCCATTTGCAGCTTTTCCCTCTCCGCCAGGATATCTAATGTCGGGGCTTCGGATTATAATCTGTCGACTTCCAGAATGGAGTACACCAGTTGTTGCCTGGCCACAATCTCTTCACTATCTCTACTTGCTTTGTAGGCTATGATTTCTCCTCTAATCCCGGCCTTCAGAGCCTCCCAGAACGTGGAGGGTGAGACCGTCCCATTTTGCTTGTTACTAATGTAGTAGCATATGGCCCACAATGTTTTTTTACAGAAGGCCTTGTTGGCCAGGAAGTCAGTGTCTAGCCTCCATGTGGGGCACTGTGCATGGCCCGTCTCCAACCTCACATCCACGTAGTTTGGAGCATGGTCGAAGATGATGATCGCGAAGTATTCCATTCCTGTGATTCCTGGAAGCACCGATTTCCCCACTGCAAAGAATTTGTTACGGCTGTATACCTTGTGTACTTGTGAGAAGTATGGAACTTCCTTCTCGCCAGGTGCAGGAACTTCCATGGGTCAACAACCCCCATATGCTCCATAAATGCTACTACCTCACTAGCCATGCCAGTCTTTTTTCCCTGATCTCGGGTTTGATCGGTCGGTCAGTGGGTCCTGCACACATTTCAAGTCGCCCCCCATGATCACTCGGTGTGTGTCAAGGTTGGGGATTTCCGCCATGGTCTTCTTTATGAATTTTGGGCCGGCCCAGTTGGGAGGGCAGCACGGTAGCATTGTGGATAGCACAATTGCTTCACAGCTCCAGGGTCCCAGGTTCGATTCCGGCTTGGGTCACTGTCTGTGCGGAGTCTGCACATCCTCCCCGTGTGTGCGTGGGTTTCCTCCGGGTGCTCCGGTTTCCTCCCACAGTCCAAAGATGTGCGGGTTAGGTGGATTGGTCATGATAAATTGCCCTTAGTGTCCAAAATTGCTCTTAGTGTTGGGTGGGGTTACTGGGTTATGGGGATAGGGTGGAGGTGCTGAACTTGGGTAGGGTGCTCTTTCCAAGAGCCGGTGCAGACTCGATGGGCCGAATGGCCTCCTTCTGCACTGTAAGTTCTATGATAATCTATTCTATGATTTACCAGCACCATCGGTGCCCCTTCCAGGACACCTGGGTGCATAACTTTTCTGGGTCCTCCTGGGTGCATAACTTTCATGGTTTCTGTAAACCTAGTCTTCGATGATTAGTATTGCCACGCCCCTAGCCCACGTCCCGTAGCATGAATAGTACGTCTGTCCCATACAGCCCTTCTTTACCAACAGTCGGTCCTTCTCCTTCAGCTGTGTCTCCCATAGGTAGATTATGTCTGCTTTTAGGCTTCTGAGGTGGGTGAAGACTCTGGATCTTTTCACTGGGTCATTGAGTCCCCTGCGTTCCAGGTAGCAATCCTGGTGGGTGGGCTCTGAGCCCCCCGTCCTGGAGAATCACCCCTACTTACCTGCTGAACGATCTCTTGCACTCCGGGGTTTCCCTTTATTAGGCGGCTGTCCAAAATGGCCGCGGTCGCAACTCTCCCTATGAGGTCATGCCCCAGCGCTCCAGAGTTTCCTCTTGTCCAGGAGGCACCCAACATGGCCGCCAACTATGTGTGCGCCACGTGGATGCGCCCTGAACTCCGGGGTGTCCCTTGACCCTGACGCCCTCCCGTGTGGCTGCTCGCGGCGCCATCTTGGTTCCTCGCCCTGCTCCATGTCTACCGCGGCCTGCGTCCGTTCTCTTTCTCTATCTCAACCTTCTCTTTGCTTCCTTTTTGTTCTGCGCTCGTCTCCCGACCCCTTCCCCCGTCCCTCTGACCGCTCTGTGTTCTTCCCTCCATTCTGTTCTGAGAGGTGCGCCGCGGGCCTCCTTTCTTTATGCGTTCCCGTGTTGGCCCTCCAACTCATCAAACACCTGTCCGGCTTCATTCCCCAGAATTAGCTCCAGCACTGCATTATCCCTTGTTGGATCTCCTGCAGGAAGGAGCCGTGGCCGAAATTGGCAGTCTTTGGGGTATCGGACCTGCCAGACCGACATCGAGGTAAAGGCCTGACGCCTTGGCTCTTGCCTCCTTATTCGCAAGCCGGGAAATCCTGTTCGGTTGGTCATTCGTAGCACCACTCATAGGTTCAGTCTGTCTGTCAGACCTGTCAGAATTTCTTCAACTGACGATCAAGTTCCCTATCCGAGAGTCGAACAAAGTCTCCCACAAAGCGTGGGGGCCGTTCATCAGCTTGTTCCAAGACCTTTTCGAGGCAAATGGCGACCAGGAAGAGGGGTGAGAAAGAGAGTGAGAAGGCAAGTGAGCACACACGCAAGGGACACAAGGGGAAGGGGTGAGAGGGAAAAGAAGGGAACCCAGGTTAATCACAAAACGAAACATGGGAAAAGGGGAGGGGGGAAGGGGCAATGCGTCCCCCCCCTCCCAGCTCACTATCCCAACACCACAATATAAATTAATAACCACAACAGAAAGAAGTGAAACCGAGGGCAGACGGCAACACTAAGAGGTGTTGAAATACTAACGAAGAAAGGGGAGAATGTTGGGTGAGGGGGAGTGGAAAAACAAACGGGGGGGGGGGGGGAGACTTCATGTAAAAATCGTTATAAATAAGAACCGACTTCATTTGATACACTTGAGCCGTTCCTCGGTAAAAATTGGAACATACCAATAAAAATATTTTTTTAACAAATGCAAAGATCGCACAAGAAGAAAATGTAGCATTCAGTGCATTTCTATCCCAAAATGGGAAGTACAAAATTAACATGGAAACTCCATTTATTGTGAAAAGGCGGATCACCAACACTGTGTAAATTGCGTTTAAATGTGCGGGGAAAGAACATGTAACAGAAACTGAAGGATGGTTGGATTCTTGACAGTTTCGTCGACGTGAGTGGACCAGGACAGACTGTTGGTGATTGTGATCGCCAAGAACTTAAAGCTATCGAAAATCTCCACTTCGCAGCCATTGATGCAGACGGGAGTGTGCGTCGTGCAACGCTTTCTGAAGTCGACGATCAGTTCCTTGGTCTTTCCAGCATTTAGAGAGAAGTTGTTTTCGCTATTGTATGCAACAAAGTTATCTATCTCCCTTCTGTATTCTGATTCGTCGTTGTTTGTGATTCGAACCACCACAATTAGCAAACCTATTGATCAAATTGGAGTGCAATCTTGCCACACAGTCGTGTGTGTATAGGGAGTACAAGAGAGAACGGAGCATACATCCGTGCAGGGCTCCAGTGTTGAGGACTAATGTGGAGGAGGTGTTGTTATCTATCCTGACAGATTGTGGTCTGTTGGAGAGACAGTCAAGGATCCAGCTGCACAGGGAGTCGTCAAGTCGTCAAGTCCAATGCAGGGTTTGGTTATGAGTCTTGTGGGATAATGGTGTTGAAGGCAGATCTGTAGTCGATTAATAGCAATATGACGTAGGTGTCCTTCTTGTCGAGGTGTTCGACGTAAATTAAGTGGTAAAACGTTGCTCACCAATTTCAGTCCCAGAAGTATGGAAAATGGGAAGAGAAACCACGATAAGTAATCAGAGAAGCGAAGGGAGAGTTGGGATTTTTCACGGAGTTTTTGTTCATATCAGGTAATAAGCAAGCAAGACTCTGAGGATGTTAGGGGTGCGTCAATACTAATATGTATGCATTTTAATAAGCTTGCACACTGGAAGTCAATATGTTGGAGGCTAATCGAGGAACCTATGACAGTGACAGTAACTGGGAAAACTGCTGCCGGTTTTTTTTAACGTGGAAAAGAAAGGACTGGGAGTGTTGAAGAATTGTAAAGTTATTTTCACCCCTCCAAGATGAATGGCAAAATGGAGGTTGCAGAGGTGTATCGAGCTTTTATATGTGAAGGGAACGTCATTTCATCTGTACAGAGTAGAGCTGGAAATTATATCACAAAACGTCAGGGATACTGCATCTAGCCAACCCTTGGTCTGACGGAATAGGACTGTTTGTTGTAATGAGCAGAATTGCAGGAAGAATATTATTCATGGGATTCACGGAGAGCTAGGAGTATTCCATTTTATGAAGCAGATGTCAAAAATAGTTTAAAACAGGCGAGTGGATTGTTGTGAAGTGTGCGACATTTTCAAATTTTGGCTTAGGTACATCTGTGGAAATAATATGCTGGTTGGCAAATATGGATGATGCCTACTATGGTCAAGCAGCCTGTGCGGTTGGCAGCATCACATGCAGAATAAAAGTTATCGATCGTTCACTGAATATCTAGTAATACGATCAGAGGCTCGCCCGTTGTATCAGGAAGATTTATGATAGTAAATATCGGGGGAAGGTGCTTATATTCAGGTAACCGAAACTCTTTTTGAAAATATTGTTCATGGACAGGACATGGAAAAGATAAGGTTGGATTGCCTATCTCAGAGAAATTATTTGATTTACAACAGGACTATCCTCAATAAAACAGTTATGCCACGCACAGTGCTCCGAAGTAATGGCATAATGTATTTCAGAATGTAGTTACATCTAATAATTACATTCATGAGAAGGTGGGGAGCTCCTCATGTTCTACGAGATGAAAAGTGGGCGGTGATTATCATAGAAGTATCATAGAATTTACAGTGCAGAAGGAGGCCATTCGGCCCATCGAGTCTGCACCGGCTCTTGGAAAGAGCACCCTACCCAAGGTCAACACCTCCACGCTATTCCCATAACCCAATACCCCACCCAACACTAAGGGAAATTTTGGACACTAAGGGCAATTTATCATGGCCAATCCACCTAACCTGCACATCAGGTAAGAGTGCCGTCATGGTAGAGAAAGAACATATTGAGAAAATCTACTGGAGTTCCAGCAGCTGAATGTTTAGTAAGGAACATTCAGGCTAAAATCAAAAATTGTTACTTTTGACCTGGAATGCATAAATACACGAGCAACTGCTGTTCAACATGTTGTTATTCAGAAAGTGAAGTAGATTTACCACTGAGAGATCGACAAATAAAGCAGTGATTCCCGGCCACTTATGCCAAAAGAGATGCCAATTGTTATACAGAGCGATATGACAATAACATAACACCAAATGAGGAGATGGAGCTATCTCCTCCTGTTCGTGCAGAGCACTACGGCATCAGATAGCAATTCGTTCCGAATATCAGGAGAAAATACTGTGTATAGCCCGTAAAGTTCCAAAGGGCAGCACGGTAGCTAGCACTGTTGCTTCACAGCTCCATGTACCCAGGTTCGATTTGCGGCTTGGGTTCACTGACTGTGCGGAGTCTGCACGTTCTCCCTGTGTCTGCGTGTGTTTTCTCCGGCGGGTTTCCTCCCGCTCCGTGGAGGGAGAATTCAAAAATGTCCAATTCACCTCAGCAGCACGATTTGCGGGACAACTGCGGCACCCAGAGGAAACTCACGCAGACACGGGGAAAACGTGCAGACTCCGCACAGGAAGTGACTCGAGCTGGAATCGAACATGGATCCCTGGCGGTGTAAAGCAACAGTGCTACCTTACTGCCACTGTGTGGTTACTGCATTTCCAGACAGTAAAGAACATTGTAAAAGCGTTCGCCATATTCCTGTAAGAAATATTCAACCAGATAAATGCAGATTCTGTTTTAATGTCGCACCAATTTCAGGAAGTTATACATTGTCCTGATTTGCATCTAAATTGCTGTTCTTTCGCAGCTGCATGCTCCCACCGCAGGTACTGCCATCCTATCCGCGTGGTTGGTGCATTTACACCACCTTGACAGCAGCGATTGAAAATATTAGCTTACAGCCAAGTTATCAAGGAAAGGTAATGACGAGGATATAAGACTGGCTGAAACAGCCACGCCAATATCTCAGGAAAATCGTAGTATGTTTGGTGCACTATTTACCTCGTCTGCTATGCCTTGTGCAACACCTTCATGTGTGATCATCAGGTAAGATCCATCAGATTGTCAACAATCTAGGATATGCTAGTAATGGCAGGGGGGTGGGAACCGAAGCGTTAGCTTAGAAGGTGGCACAACTGAAGGGGAAATAGAGAACAAAAATAAGAGAACAACGTCACCCTCAGGCAGAGCAAAAAAGGTGACAATTGTGAGAAGAGATATGGTGAATGCAGGACTGAGGATTTTGTACCTCAATGCGCGCAGTATACAAAACAGGTTAAATGAACTTGTTGCGCACATTGAAATTGGCTGGTAAGATGTGGGCATCACAGAAGTGTGACTGCAAGGGATCAGGGCTGGCTCGAAATATACAAGGATAAACGTCCTATCGAAAGGACAAGCAGATGGGCAAAGGGGCCGTGGTTGCATTGTTAGTAACGAATTAAGTTAAATCGTTAGCAAGGAGCGATATCGGATAAGAAGGCATGGAACGTCTGTGGGTAGAGTTGAGGAATCGCAAAGGTAAAATGACCCGGTTGGGAGTTATGACAAGGCCCCCTAGCAGTTGTCAGGATGTGGGGCAGAAAATAAATCCGGAGATAGAGAAGCATGTAAAAAAGGCAATATCAGAAAAATCATGGAGGATTTCAATATGCAGGTGGACGGGGAAAATCAGGCTGGTAGTGGATCCCAAGAAAACTAATTTGTGGAATGTTTAAGCGGGTTTTTGTTTGGAGCAGCTTGTGACAGGGTCCACTAGGGAACGGTCAAGGGCAGTATTAAAGCAATAGAAAACGCATACAGAGTGGCGAGGATTAGTGGGAAATCAGAGGATTGAGAAGCCTTTAAAAGTGAGCAGAGGACAACTAAAAAAGCTATAAGGTGAATGAAGATGAAATTTGAGTCCAAGCTAGCTAGTCATATAAAGAAGATATGAAGAGTTGTTTTCAATATATAAAATTGAAGAGAGAGGAAAACTCGACATTGGACAACCTGAAAAAGTGACTGGAGATGTAATTATAGGAAACAAACAAATGGCAGACGAGCGGAACGTTACTTTGCATCAATCTTCACGGTGGAAGGCACCAGTGGGGTGCCAGAGCTACAGGAGAATCAGGGGGTAGAGGTGAGTGCAGTGGCTATCACTAAGGAGAAGATTCTGAGGAAACTGAAAGGTCTGAAGGTGGATTGGTCACCTGGAACGTATGTACTACACCCCAGAGTTCTAAAAGAGATAGCCGAGTAGATTGTGGAGTCCTTTGTGGTGATCTTTCAGGAAACACTGGAGGCAGGAAAGGTCCCATAGGACTGGAATGTGGCTAATATAACACCACTGTTTAAAAAGGGAGGTTGGCAGTAGACGGTAAATTATAGGTCGGTTATCCTGACTTCGGGCATTGATAAGATTTTAGAAGCCCGTTATTAAAGGTAAGCTCGCGGATTACTTAGAAGTGCATGGTAAAATAAGACTCTCAGCGAACCTTTCTCTTTTTTTTCCATAAATTTGGAGTACCCAATTCATTATTTTCCAATTAAGGGGCAATTTAGCGTGGCCAATCCACCTATCTTGCACGCCTTTGGGTTGTGGGGGAGAAACCCACGCAAACACGGGGAGAATGCGCAAACTCCACACGGACAGTGACCCAGCGCCGGGATCGAAACTGGGACCTTGGCGCCGTGAGTCAGCAGGGCTAACCCACTGCGCTACCGTGCTGCCTTAGCGGAGCTTTCTCTAAGAAGATCATGTCTGACAAGTCTGTTAGAGTTATTTGAGGAGGTAACAACGAAGTTAGACAAAGGAGAGCCAGTGGGCGTGATTTATTTAGATTTCTAGAATGCCTTTGACAAGGTGCCGCATTATTCAATAAGTTAAGAGCCCACGCTGTTCAGGGCAAGATCCTGGTATGGATGGAGGACTAGCTGACTGGCAGAAGGCAAAGAGTGGGAACAAGGGTTTTTTTTTCAGGATGGCAGCCGGTGAGTAGTGGTGTGCCTCAAGGGTCTGTGCTGGGACCACAGCTTTTCACAATATACATTAATGATCTGGAAGAAGTAACTGAAGGCCTCAGTTTGCAGATGATACAAAGATCTGTAGAGGGAGTAGTAATGAGGAAGGAAGGGGTCTGCAGAATGAATGGGACAGGCTAGGAGAATGTGCAATAAAGTGGCTGATGAAATCCAATGTGGAAAAGTCTGAGGTTATGCACTTTGGAAGGAGGAATATAGGCATCGACTATTTTCTAAATGGGGAAATGCTTAGGAAATCAGAAGCAGAATGGGACTTGTGAATCCTTGTTCACGATTCTCTTAAGGTTAAGCTGCAGGTTCAGTCAGCAGTTAGGAAGGCAAATGCAACGTTAACACTCATGTCAAGAGGGCTAGAATACACCAGTTATGTATTTCAGAGGCTGGACAAGGCACTGGTCAGACCCCATTTGTAAGCAGTTTTGGGCCCCTTATATCAGGAAATACGTGCTGGCCTTGGAAAGTGTCCAGCTGAGGTTCACAAGAATGATCCACGAAATGAACATCTTGTCGTATGAGGAACAGCTGAGGTATCTGGGTCTGTACTCATTGTAGTTTAGAAGGATGATTGGAGATCTTATTGAAACTTGCAGAATACTGCGAGGCCTTGATAGAGTGGACATGGAGAGGATGTTTCGACTTGTAGGAAAAACTAGAACCAAAGGACACAATCTCAGATTAAAGGAACGATCCTTTCAAATAGGCATGAGGTGGAATGTCTTCAGCCAGAGGATGGTGAAGGGCAGGATTGGCAGCTAAAGGTTCCAGGATTTAGATGTTTCAGGCGGGATAGAGGGGGATGTAAAAGGGGTGGCGTAGTTGCGCTACTGGTTAGGGAGAATATCACAGCTGTACTGCAGGAGGAAACCTCAGAGGGCAGTGAGGCTATATGGGTAGAGATCAGGAATAAGAAGGGTGCAGTCACAATGTTGGGGGTTTACTACAGGCGTCTCAACAGCCAACGGGAGATAGAGGAGCAGATAGGTATACAGATTTTGGAAAAGAGTAAAAACAACAGGGTTGTGGTGATGGGAGACTTCAACTTCCCCAATATTGACTGGGACTCACTTAGTGCCAGGGGCGTAGACGGGGTGGAGTTTGTAAGGAGCATCCAGGAGGGCTTCTTAAAACAAGATGCAGACAGTCCAACTAGGGAAGGGGCGGTACTGGACCTGGTATTGGGGAATGAGCCCCCCCCCCCCCCCCCCCCCCCAGGTGGAAGAAGTTTCAGTAGGGGAGCATTTCGGGAACAGTGACCACAAATCAGTAAGTTTTAAAGTGCTGGTGGACAAAGATAAGAGTGGTCCTAGGGTGAATGTGCTAAATTGGGGGAAGGCTAATTATAACAATATTAGGCGGGAACTGAAGAACATAGACTGAGGGCGGATGTTTGAGGGCAAATCAACATCTGACAGGTGGGAGGCTTTCAAGTGTCAGTTGAAAGGAATTCAGGACCGGCATGTTCCTGTGAGGAAGAAGGATAAATACGGCAATTTTCGGCAACCTTGGATAACGAGAGACATTGTAGGCCTCGTCAAAAAGAAAAAGGAGGCATTTGTCAGGGCTAAAATGCTGGGAACAGACGAAGCCTGTGTGGAATATAAGGAAAGTAGGAAGGAACTTAAGCAAGGAGTCAGGAGGGCTAGAAGGGGTCACGAAAAGTCAGTGGCAAATAGGATTAAGGAAATTCCCAAGGCTTTTTACACGTACATAAAAAGCAAGAGGGTAGCCAGGGAAAGGGTTGGCCCACTGAAGGATAGGCAAGGGAATATATGTGTGGAGCCAGAGGAAATGGGCGAGGTACTAAATGAATACTTTGCATCAGTATTCACCAAAGAGAAGAAATTGGTAGATGTTGAGTCTGGAGGAGGGTGTGTAAATAGCCTGGGTCACATTGAGATCCCAAAAGACGAGGTGTTGGGTGTCTTAAAAAATATTAAGGTAGATAAGTCCCCACGGCCTGATGGGATCTACCCCAGAATACTGAAGGAGGCAGGAGAGGAAATTGCTGAGGCCTTGGCAGAAATCTTTGGATCCTCACTGTCTTCAGGTGATGTCCCGGTGGACTGGAGAATAGCCAATGTTGTTCCTCTGTTTAAGAAGGGTAGCAAGGATAATCCAGGGAACTACAGGCCGGTGAGCCTTACTTCAGTGGTAGGGAAATTACTGGCGAGAATTCTTCGAGACAGGATCTACTCCCATTTGGAAGCAAATGGACGTATTAGTGAGAGGCAGCACGGTTTTGTGAAGGGGAGGTCGTGTCTCACTAACTTGATAGAGTTTTTTGAGGAGGTCACTAAGATCATTGATGCAGGTAGAGCAGTGGATGTTGTCTATATGGACTTCAGTAAGGCCTTTGACAAGGTCCCTCATGGTAGACTAGTACAAAAGCTGAAGTCACACGGGATCAGGGGTGAGCTAGCAAGGTGGATACAGAACTGGCTAGGTCATAGAAGGCAGAGAGGAGCAATGGAAGGATGCTTTTCTAATTGGAGGGCTGTGACCAGTGGTGTTACAAAGGGATCAGTGCTGGGACCTTTGCTGTTTGGAGTATATATAAATGATATGGAGGAAAATGTAACTGGTCTGATTAGTAAGTTTGCAGACGACACAAAGGTTAGTGGAATTGCGGATAGTGATGAGGACTGTCAGAGGATTCAACAGGATTGAGATTATTTGGAAACTTGGGCGGTGAGATGGCAGATGGAGTTTAATCCGGACAAATGTAAGGTAATGCATTTTGGAAGGTCGAATGCAGGTAGGGAATATACAGTGAATGGTAGAACCCTCAAGAGTATTGAAAGTCAAAGAGATCTAGGAGTACAGGTCCACAGGTCACTGAAAGGTGCAACACAGGTGGCGAAGGTAGTCAAGAAGGCATACGGCACGCTTGCCTTCATTGGCCGGGGCATTGAATATAAGAATTGGCAAGTCATGTTGCAGCTGTATAGAACCTTAGTTAGGCCACACGGAGTATAGTGTTCAATTCTGGTCGCCATACTACCAGAAGGATGTTGCGGCTTTAGATAGGGTGCAGACGAGATTTACCAGAATGTTGCCTGGTGAGGAGGGTATTAGCTATGAGGAGCGGTTGAATAAACTCGGTTTGTTCTCAATGGAATGAAGGAGGTTGAGGGGCGACGTGATAGATGTCTACAAAATTATTAGTGGCGTAGACAGAGTGGATAGTCAGAGGCTTTTCCCCGGGGTAGAGGGGTCAATTACTAGGGGGCATAGGTTTAAGGTGAGAGGGGCAAGGTTTAGAGTAGATGTATGAGGCAAGTTTTTTAACAGAGGGTAGTGGGTGCCTGGAACTCGCTACCGGAGGAGGTGGTGGAAGCAGGGACGATAGTGGCATTTAAGGGGCATCTTAACAAATACATGAATAGGATGGGAATAGAGGGATTCGGACCCAGGAAGTGTAGAAGATTGTAGTTTAGTCGGGCAGCATGGTCGGCACGGGCTTGGAGGGCCGAAGGGCCTGTTCCTGTGCTGTACATTTCTTTGTTCTTTGTTCTTTGTATGACTATGGATGCTTGTGAGGGTAAACTCTTGTCTATGGAGTGTGTATGTCGTTATCAGTCCATGTCTGACTACCTGAGTGTGTAGATTTCTTCGGTTGTAGTCTGTTGCGTGCATTTGTCTGTGTCTATTGAGGTAATTGTTCATCTGTAGGTGTGTGTGTTGGCGACAAAATGAATGCTTGGGTGCTCCTGTATCTATGTGGTGTTGTGAGTGTCAGTGGGGTGTATCTGTATGTTTGTGAGTTTGCGTCTGTTGCTTTGGTGTTTGTTAGTGTGTATTTTTCCATAAGTGTCTGTGTGTGTGGGTTCAATGTGTGCCTGTGTGGGTGTGTATGTGTCCGTGTGAGTACGTGTGTGTCATTCAAATTGTGTGTATTCGTAAGTTTATATATGATTAAGCGTGTGTGTCCGTGTGTGTGGGGTGGTATGTGTGGGAGTGAATGCTTGCCTGTGTGTGCGCCTGTATGAGGGAATTTGTTTGGATGTGTGTGTCCCAAGTGGGTGGGCGTCGTTGCGCGTGCGTATGTGAGTGTATGGATGTGTGTAGCGTGTTTGTAGGTCGGTGTTCGTGTCTGGGTGTGTGTTTGGGGATATATGTATGTGTGAGATGGAGAGGGAGAGAGAAAGAGAGAGGGACAGAGAGTCAGAGAGAGAGAGTGTGTGTGCGTTACTATGTGTGAGGTTTTCTGTGTGGGCTTGTGAGTGTCTGTTAATGTGCGTGTGTTTGTTTGTGTGGTTTTTAGTGTGTGTATATGTGAGTGTGTGTCCTTGGTTGATTGTGTAGGTGTGCGTTTAGGTGGTATACGGGTGTGGGTGTTTTTGTGTGTGACCGTGAGAGTGTGTGTGGGTGATGGTGTTTGTATTATTAAGTGCGCGGTTGTTTGTGTGTGTTTGGCTGGTGTGTCTCTGTGGTGTGCGTGCATGTGTCTGGATGGTGTGGGAATGTGAATGTTTGTGTGCGCAGGTCGGTACGCGCGTGTGTGTGTGTGTGTCTTGGTGTGTCTTTGTGTGTTTGTGAAAGTGTGTGGGGTGGCTGATTTTTTGTGAGAGCATTTTTTGTCAGTCTGCGTGAGTCAGTGTGTGCTTCAGTGAGCGTGTGTGTGCTTGCGAATGTGTGTCAGGTCGATGTCATTCCCAGACGTGTCCTCTGGCATGTCGCGAGGTTGCGGTTGGGATCGCCAGATGGACGAAACTCATCGACAGATAAGTCTCTGGCTTGCGGCCGGGGCAGGGGCCACCAGATCAACTTACCATGTCGCCGGGCGTTCCTGCAGGACAAATGACAATATGGCTCGTTAGGTCACGTGTGGGGATGTTGGGGAGGATGGGGTGGGGTGGAGGTAGGTGTAGGAGTGGTTGGTGGTGTGAGGACCATGTGGGTAGTATGGCGCTGGTGAAGTTTGAGGGAGGTGCGATGTTGGGGGATGGTTGGGAGTTCCGCAAGTTACACAAGAACAGCTCATTCCATGGGGGTTCACCTGATTTCCCGAGGCTGAGCTGCACCCCGGCGACTGGCCACACGCTGGTCCAACAGATTACATCCAATGCGCTGTACCGGAGTGGGGCCGCGTGGTGGTGGGATTGTTGGGCGGTTGAGGATGGACCGCCATGAGGAGTTCGTGCAGCTTATTCCGGCAGTGCTGTCCGGTCCTGGTGGTGGGGTCCACGGTAAAAACAGCCTCTGCCATCTGCGCCGTGGCCTGTGTAATTGCGCCAGTGGCAGCTCTGTTCTCACTCCGGGAAACAGGGAGTCCTGCCTCTCCTCCACACCATCCAGAAATACATCCAGCTCCGCAGCTGTGAATCTCGGTGGCACTCTTTGGAGTGGCATCATCTTGGCCCGAACAAGAGTGTGTGGGGTGTGCTCCTTATTTGCCGCAGCTGCTTGTCAGGCGATCCAGTGCCAATCCTTACCCCGGTGAATCGGAAACTGGCGCTCTTTGAATTACACTAGATCCACGTAGCGCCGATGCTGGTTCATTGATGTGTCCTGAATTGCTCTGGAGACCGGCACTGCTTTCGACTACGAAAAATTCTCGCGATTAACATAGAACATAGAACGATACAGTGCAGTACAGTTCCTTCAGCCCACGATGTTGCACCGACATGGGAAGTCAAACAACAAAAGCCATCTACGCCACACGATGCCATTATCATCCATATGCTCATCCAATAAACTTTTAAATGCCCCCAATGTTGGCGAGCTCATTACTATTGCAGGTAGGGCATTCCACGGCCTCACCACTCTTTGCGTAAAGAAACTACCTCTGACCTCTGTCCTCTATCTATTACCCCTCAGTTTAAGGCTATGTCCCCTCGTGCTAGCCATTTCCATCCGCGGGAGAAGGCTCTCACTGTTCACCCTATCTAACCCTCTGATCATTTTGTATGCCTCTATTATGTCTGCTCTTAACCTCCTTCTCTCTAACGAAAACAACCTCAAGTCCATCAGCCTTTCCTCATAAGATTTCCCCTCCATACCAGGCAACATCCTGGTAAATCTCCTCTGCACCCGTTCCAAAGCTTCCACGTCCTTCCTATAATGAGGTGACCAGAACTGCACGCAATACTCCAAATGCCGCCGCACCAGAGTTTTGTACAGCTGCAACATGACCTCATGACTCCGGATCTCAATCCCTCCACCAATAAAGGCCAACACACCATAGGCCTTCTTCACAACCCTATCAATCTGGGTGGCAACTTTCAGGGATCTATGTACATGGACACCGAGATCCCTCTGCTCATCCACACTTCCAAGAACTTTACCATTAGCCAAATATTCCGCATTCCTGTTATTCCTTCCAAAGTGAATCACCTCACACTTCTCTACATTAAACTCCATTTGCCACCTCTCAGCCCAGCTCTGCAGCTTATCTATGTCCTTCTGTAACCTGCAACATCCTTGCGCACTGTCGACAACACCACCGACTTTAGTGTCGTCTGCAAATTTACTCACCCATCCTTCTGCGCCCTCCTCTAGGTCATTTATAAAAATGACAAACAGCAATGGCCCCAGAACAGATCCTTGTGGTACGCCACTTGTAATTGAGCTCCATTCTGAACATTTCCCATCAACCACCACCCTCTGTCTTCTTTCAGCTAGCCAATTTCTGATCCACAACACTAAATCACCCTCAATCCCCAGCCTCCGTATTTTCTGCAATAGCCTACCGTGGGGAACCTTATCAAACGCTTTGATTATAAATCTTGTCTCTTATAATCCCCTCCAAGACTTTACCCACAACAGACGTGAGGCTCACCGGTCTATAGTTGCCGGGGTTGCCTCTACTACCCTTCTTGAACAACGGGACCACATTTGCTATCCTCCAGTCCTCTGGCACTATTCCTGTAGCCACTGATGACATAAAAATCAAAGCCAAAGGTCCAGCAATCTCTTCCCTGGCCTCCCAGAGAAGCCTAGGATAAATCCCATCAGGCCCCGGGCACTTATCATTTTTCAGCCTGTCCAGAATTGCAAACACCTCTTCCCTACGTACCTCAATGCCATCTATTCTAATAGCCTGGGTCTCAGCATTCTCCTCCACAACATTCTCTTTTTCCTGAATGAATACTGACGAAAAATATTCATTTAGTATCTCGCCTATCTCTTCAGACTCCACACACAACTTCCCATCCCTGTCCTTGACTGGCCCAACTCTTACCCTAGTCATTCTTTTATTTGTGACATACCTATAGAAAGCTTTTGGGTTTTCCTTGATCCGACCTGCCAAATACTTCTCATGTCCCCTCCTTGCTCGTCTTAGCTCTCTCTTTAGATCCTTCCTAGCTACCTTGTAACTATCAAGCGCCCCAACTGAAACTTCACACCTCATCTTCACAGAGGCCTCCTTCTTCCTCTTAACAAGAGATTCCACTTCTTTGGTAAACCACGGTTCCCTCGCTCGACGCCTTCCTCCCTGCCTGACCGGTACGTACTGATCAAGAACACGCAGTAGCTGTTCCTTGAACACGCTCCACATATCCAGTGTGCCCAACACTTGCAGCCTACTTCTCCAACCTACCCCTCCCAAGTCATGTCTAATGGCATCATAATTGCCCTACCCCCAGCTATAACTTGCCCTGCGGGGTATACTTATCCATTTCCATCACTAACGTAAACGTCACCGAATTGTGGTCACTGTCCCCAAAGTGCTCACCTACCTCCAAATCTAACACCTGGCCTGGTTCATTACCCAAAACCAAATCCAATGTGGCCTCGCCTATTGTTGGCCCGTCAACATATTGTGTCAGGAAGCCCTCCTGCACACATTGTACAAGAAACGACCCATCTAATGTACTCGAACTATACCTTTTCCAGTCAATATTTGTAAAGTTAAAGTCTCCCATAATAACTACCCTGTTACTTTCGCTCTTATCCAGAATCATCTTCGCCATCCTTTCCTCTACATCCCTAGAACTATTAGGAGGCCTATAGAAAACTCCCAACAGGGTGACCTCTCCTTTCCTGTTTCTAACCTCAGCCCATACTACCTCGGAAGAAGAGTCCCCATCCAGCATCCTCTCCGCCACCATAATACTGTTCTTGACTAGCAGCGCCACACCTCTCCCTCTTTTGCCTCCTTCTCTGAGTTTACTAAAACACCTAAACCCTGGAACCTGCAACAACTATTCCTGTCCCTGCTCTATCCATGTCTCCCAAATGGCCACAACATCGAAGTCCCAGGTACCAACCCATGCTGCCAGTTCCCCTACCTTATTTCGAATACTACTGGCATTGAAGTAGACACACTTCAACCCACCAACCTGAACACTGGCCCCCTCCTGCGAAGTCAAATCTGTGCTACTGACCTCTATACTCTCAATCTCCCGTACCCTAAAACTACAATCCAGGTTTCCATGCCCCTGCTGCATTAGTTTAACCCCCCCCCCCCAAAGAGCACGAACAAATCTCCCCCCCTCCCCCCCCCCCCCCCCAGGATATTTGTGCCCGTCAGGTTCAGATGTAGACCATCCTGTCTGTAGAGGTCCCACCTTAAGTCCTGATATCAACACTAAATCTTAAACAAAGACTCTTGGTCAGAGTTGTGTGATTTTGGCGAGGTGTAAATGTTGGCGTGTGTTTGCGTGGGGAGGGGGGGGTGTTCGGCGGTGTGTGGGTTTGTGGGTGTGTGTAGGTGAATGTGTGTTTGTTTGTGTGTGAGATTGTCTTTGTGTGTAAGTTTGTGTGGGATTGCGTGTGTCTGGGTGCTTGTGTGAGTATGGGTGCATGCGTGGGTGTGATTGATTTTGGCTGTCTTTGTGACTGTGTGTGAGTCTGTGCGGGGATACGTCTGTGCGGGGGAATGCCCAATACAACTAACCTGCACATGTGCTGGGTGGTGGGGATGAGACCCACGTAGCCTCACGGGAACACCATGGAAACTCAACATAGAGAGTGACCCGGGGCCGGAATCGAACCACGGTCCTCGGCGCCGTGAGGCAGCAGTGCTAATCACTGTGCCACCGTGCGTCCTTTGTATGTGGCAGCACGTTTGCCTTTTTGTGCGTGTGTGGCTGGGTTTGTGAAACTGTTTGTAGTTGGGTGTGAGTGTGTGTCTGGATTTATTTGTGTGTGCGAATGGGTATGTGAGTGTGGTATGATTCTGGGGTGAGTACCATCAACATATGTGGTTGTGAGCGTGTGAGTCCGTGGGTGTGCGCGTGTGAGTGTGTGTTTGTGTGTGCGCGAGTGTGAGAACGTGAGTGGGGGGATGTATTTTAATTTGTGGGTGTGTATGCAAATTTGTTTTAAGGAGTGGGTTGTTGTGTGTGATTGTGTGGGGGGCATGTGTTTGTGTGGGGGTGTGAGTCAGTGCAGACGTGTGCCCTTGTATGCATTAGTGTGTGCGCCGTTGAGCATGTGTTGTGTCTGTGTGTGTTTTAGGGTGTGTGAGTTTCCCTGTGTGGGTTTATGTGTTGTTACGACACCCTGGGTGGGTGTGCGGTCAGTTTGAGACACAGTTTTCAGAGTCCCAAAATAACTGCATGAACCAATAATTAGTGTTTTCCTGAGAACTTGAATTCCTGAATGATCCAATGAGTTGGAGCCACAAGATTTATTTAGAAAACATTACCAATTTGTTTACTTATACCAAGATTAAAATATCTATGGGGGTATAATTGCCATGATGGTCTACTCGTCCACCTATTCCCAAAACCCGTCCCACAATCCACCCAGACTCACACAAAACAGACACACAGTAAGGAGATGGGAGAAGGGTTTGGATAGCCGAACTGAAGGAACATATTTGAGATAATACTCCACTGCTGTAGTTTTGGTTTCTGTAGGCGCTGGTGTCCTCGACATGAGACCAGCTCGGGAAATGATTTAAATAAGAGGTTCAGGACAGTGCAAGTCTGACCTCCGGGTGAAACTCCCGTCTCCCTAAGATATTACTGGGCTTTAAATCTAAAAGTTTGCAGACTTTCCGTTCTCCTGATTTCTGTGCAGAATTTCTGCCGAGACTATAAGAAATGCCCTCAGTTTCAGCATTCCCTAACCGCTGAGACACAGGATCCAAGTTTAACAGAGTTGAGGTCAAACTGCTTGGTCGTTTTCATTCCAGAGATCTCGTTCACAGTTCCAATGTCTGTGTTTTTAACACAGAATGCTTTCCAAAGGTCTGGTTGGCAGTCTCTGAAGGCGCCTTGAAGTGCGATAGCGGAGAGATAATCTTTCAGCTCCTCCAAGGCTCAATCTCTTCTTAGAATTGTGGAAAGAAATTAGCTTTCTCGGCGACCTGCAATCCTTCCGGATGGCGTTAATCATCTTGAACTAATGAATGGACTAATCCCAGACACGAACAGGAAAACCCCAGGAAATCTAGCTGCACCGTCTGGCTGCTCGCAAAGACAACTGACATCATGGACTCTGCCACGGCATAAAAAGGGGAAGATTTGCCTCGTCCAACCGAGCCGCGATGTTTCAGTTTGACCAAAGTCTGAGTTTAAGCACAATTCGCGGATGTTGCAGAAGCGAACCACAAGACTAGATAAAAGGCATGTTGCAGGACAATGAGTAAACAGAAAAACAGAACACACAAATGTTTTACAGCAGTTTCCCAACATACCTCCTCACTAAAAGAATGAGAA